>NW_026576348.1:0-116502 GCF_028641065.1 Leucoraja erinaceus
TTTATGATGTTAGCAGTCAATAACATCCCCCCCAGCTCCTGTGGGGTCCAAAAATAGTCCCATCCGCTCGATAAGATCCTGCCACCAAACATGAAGATCCCCAAACTGTAACCCTCAACACTCCACCTGAATGTTAAAACTTGCAGCTGCATTCCTTGCCAACTAGTCCAACTGATCAAGTTCCCACTGTAATTTTTCACAACCATCTTCACTGTCTCATCAACTATCACTTATTTTTGTGTCATCAACAATCTTACTGATCATGCCTTGTCCATTCTCCACTAATTGTTTATAGAAATGACAGCACAATGGACCTAGCACCATCCCTGAGACAACACCACCAGCCTGTGGCCTCCGTCTGACCTAACAACCTCCCCACCATTCTGGTTTCTCTGCTTTCCACCATTAAGCCAATTCGGTATCCAGTTAGCTAATTCACTCCCTGCATCACATGCGATCTGAACCCTGCCCGAGGCACTGACCTTGCAGAACCTTATTAACAGACCCTTGCAACAGTACCCATGTACCTCCATCTATGGCTGTGGCCCTCATCAATCGTTTTGGTTTCTTTCTTCTTCAAAAAATCTCAGTACATCAACATGACCTCCCACATACCAAACCAGAACCAGCTATTCCCTAGTCAAACCCCCTTTCTGGCCAAATGCATGTGACAGTATCTCTCATCCTTCAGAATGCTCTCCATTAACTTCCCTATCCCACAGATATTAGACTTAGTCATCATAATTACCCATGTGCTGCAAAGAGTCTGTCACTGAAAATGAGATATTTTTTGTTTCAAATTTGGCTCTTTTAAAACTTTAATCATGAATAACTTTTGAAATATAGCATGCATCTTAAGTGATGCTGAAGTACAAGTGTGGGACCAAAATGCAACCTGAACTTGATGAGCAGCCCCCGTCAGATATTGGTAGGAGGGCACCAACCTCGTTACAGGTTGGCAACATCCCCTTGTGATGTCATTGTGGCAGTTGGCACCAGCTTGAAGTGGCATTGTGATTGGTGTACTGTGAGAGGCATTGTGACTCATCATTGGAAGCCCTCTGTGAGAAGGCTGGATGCTGTTCGATGAGAAGGAGGTTTTTGGCTTTTTAAAAAACTGGTAATCATGAATAACGTTTGAAATATAGCATAAAATGTGAAGCAAACTGACGGAATATCCCCTCCCCCCTCCTCCGCCCCCATCGGCCCTCCCCACTCATTCCTTGCCTCACTGCCCAACATCATGATCGTGGGACTCAAAAATGCAAACCATAACTTGCTGAGCATCCCTTCAGATATTGGTAGAGGGGCCCCAACCTTGTTGCTGTTGGCAATGTCCGATTGGGATGTCATTGGGTGTGGCATTGGCATCACGAGCTTGAGAGCCCATTGTTACCGTTGGCAACGTCCCGTTGTGTATGTCCTTGTGGCATCGGCAGCCCGCTTGAGAGCCATTTTGTGATTTGGTGCACTGTTAGAGGCTTTTGACATCATCACTGGTGAGAAAGCAGGAAATTGTCTGTGACAAGGCGGTTTTGGGCTGTTTTTAAAATTTCAATGATTTAATACTTCAGAAATATCGTGGAAATACGACGGGAGATTTTTATCGCCACCAGGGTAAAAAAACTGTGAGTAGTAAGTGTGAAAATGGGAAGGATGTGGCCTAGCGCTTTTGGAAGAAGATAGGAATAAACCAGCAGTTTGGCACACACAGAAGAGACAAACCCAGACAAAGACCTTTATCTTATATAGAGATACAGCACGGAAACAGGCCAACCGAGTCTGCACCGACCCCGTGCTCCCCCACATGTTAACACTATCCTACCACTACTTTCTCGGGCAGTGTGTACCTAGATTTGAAATGACTCTATTGTAAAAAAAAATCTCTTCAGATCCTCACTAAACATTTACTGTCATCCTAAACCCGTGCCCTCCAGTTTTAGGCCACCTCTGCTAAGGGGTTAACATAATCTTATTATCTACCCCCCATTTATACCCTTTAAAATATTGTCTTAAAAATCACGACAGCAGCACCACAGGAAACTGGTGTCCCTTCAGCCCCAACTTTCCATGCAAACCAAGTTGTGAAAGCCCTGAGATGCCGCGCTGATCCCTATCACTGGCTGGCCAGGAGAGGTGAATCCTCAGCATCATTGGCAACAGTTGGGCCCCATTAGCCGATATTGGTTTGTCCTCCTAAATCTAGTCAGCCGAGTCCCTATAAAACCCAGACATACCAGCCAGAGGGGAGAAGGGGGTGGGTGAGAGAAGAAGCAGGAGAGAAAGAGCAAAGGAGAGAAGGCGAGAAAGAGAGAAAAAGGTAGAAGAGAGAAGAAGAGAAGGGAGAAAGAGAGAAAAGGTTTTGCAACTCCCTGCTAGCTGTGTTCCTCTGTTGCTGGTTCAATGGGACAAACCTGAGACCACCAGCACCACTATGTGGTCAAGACTGGGCTTCCAGAAAGAGGCACTATTTACCCTAAGACTAAGTATCTGGGGCAAGCCTGAAACGCCAATGCCTCTTCCTGATCTACCGGACTATAGGGATTGCGCCCACACACTGAGGCAAAGAATGAGCTGCCAGGGTTACCCATAGCCCTGCCTCTTCAAGCCCCAAAGCTGAGGCCACCAGGATAAACCTGAGACTACCAGTGCTTCCTCTTGCCTGGGATCACTCCAATCACAGTCTGCGGTCTTTACATCGGGAGCTCGCAGTCTCAGGAGAGACCGGGGATGTCGGGAGCTCCAATGTCGCGGAAGGTTCGACCAGCCCCGATGCGAGGTTTGATCATCTGGTGCGGGGGAGGCTGACATCCCTCCGATAGCAGAGCCTGAACGCCTCAACGTGATGGCCCGCCACCGCTACGGGAGTCAAAATCCCCCATCAACAGAGGCGCAAGGCCCCAACCACTGAGAGCAAGGGTAGCGATTGCTGACTTTTTTTTCGAGAGGAATGTGGAGTCTCTCGTGAGGGATGTTTACAAATGGTACAAAAAAATATTGGTGTGGCTCCGCTAATTTTTATTTGTAATTCTGATTTGACAAAATGAAATGCCCGTATGTTGCAGAACCTACTTGGCTGATAAAATAATTATTGTGATTGTGATTTGTGTAGCAATGTTAGCCCAATTTGAGATTTTAAAAATTAAGTTCTGTAATTTTACTTCCCATCAGATAAAGCATAAAAATAAGTTTTAATTTGACACCTAATTGACTTTCATATCTTCAGTATTAAAAAATGTATGGCCATTTTCATACTCGGAAATTAACATCTTGCTTTTCCATTGACTTAACTCAAAAGCTGTGATCGAGGACAGTCAAAAGCCCATAACTTTCTCAAAAATTAAGAGAACTGAATGAAATTTCCAGTTATTATAGATTGAAGCATTATGAAACAAATATGAAACAATCTTACTTAGATGACCTGAAATTAAAGCATATAATTAGTTAGTTACCCAATTGTAGCTAATTTCAAACTTCAATTACTAGATCTAAACATCTATCAATTTCTTAAGAAAAGGTTAACATTTTTAAATAGCCTAAGTGTCCAAATAACATTCACACAAGAATTCACAATATAACATGATTTTTAAATCTCATTGTCATGAATTTATAGGCTAAATGGAAGGAATTTATTGTTTAATTCCCGTAAATTAATGACCATTTTAATCATCTTGCGAGTAAGATTTTGTGGAACGCGATCGATTGGGACGTTGTGGTTGCAGTGAATTTGAACCCTATATCGGCTGGAAAAATACTGCCGGTTCGTATGGGTCCTAAGTCACCTTTTCACAACGTAAAATTTTTGATTAAAGGCATCCTAAGAAGCACGTTTATACGTAAAGTAAACGGCTTTCCTTTTACCTGTCCCGTATGTGAAATCCGTTCCCGTTGTCGGTGTTGACCACTTTAGAAGTTTATTTTTAAATTACTCCTGCTATTAAAATATCCAGTGCAGTTAAAAAAAAATGTAATAAAACCGATGTCGGAGCGATTATTCTTCAGCAGCTAAACAGCCTGACATAAATCGATTTGAACAGGCTGGGAAAAAACAGCATTTTAAACCTGCCCCCCTCTCAAAGGCTCCAAAGTCGCGCACACGGGCAGTGACAGAACTGCAGCGCCGCTGAAGGTAAGTTTTGTAACATACCTAGATTGAGGCAAAGGAGAACTGCAGGAAGAAGCCTGAAATAGCTCTGTCTCCTCCTTTGAAGACCACGACTGAGCTGCTGGGACAAGCCCGAGATTGCCTGCGCCACCACACATGCACCCTGATGGTGATGGACAGCTCCCCAATGCGGTACTGGACTTTCTTACCACTGAAAATAAAATCTATACGTAAGTTCACCCTACTGCAAGTGTTGGTGTGGTCATTGCTCAACCTGGCACCATCCCCAATGCCACACTGCATTAGACCCATCTCCCTCTAAATCATTCCTGTCTATATATTCCTCTATCTGGTAGCATCTCAACTTTGTTGGCTCCTGAAAAATCAAACCTAACCTAAGAGGTCTACTCATAACTCAAATGCCCTGCCCAGCAATAGCGTGAGGAACCTCCTCTGTCATGCAATTATGCCATTCCTGAAATGCAGCAACCAGAATTGTACGCAGGGTTCCAGCTATGGCATAATTAATGTTGCATAAAGTTGCAGCATAACCTCCTTGCTCTTATATTCTATGCAGCTCATGAAATCATGTACCCTATATAGAAATATAGAAAATAGGTGCAGGAGTAGGCCATTTGGCCCTTCGAGCCTGCACCGCCATTCAATATGATCATGGCTGATCATCCAACTCAGTATCCTGTACCTGCCTTCTCGCCATACCCCCTGATCCCTTTAGCCACAAGGGCCACATCTAACTCCCTCTTAAATATAGCCAATGAACTGGCCTCAACCACCTTCTGTGGCAGAGAATTCACACTCTGTGTGTGAAAAATATGCCTTCTTCATGACATTATCTAAAGGTGCTGCCATCGCACTATTTCTTGAACTTATACCTTGAAGTTTCTCTGTCCCTTAATACTCTGTGAGGTAAAGCCCTACTATTTGTTGTGTGTATCCTAGCCTGTGTGTATAATCTGGTCTGAAGAATGGTTTTGATCCGAAAAGTCACCTATTCCTTTTCTCCAGAGATGCTGCCTGACCTGCTGAGTTACTTCCGCTTTTTGTGTCTATCTTTAGTTTAAACCAACATCTGCAGTTCCTTCCTACATGCTTCTCGCCTTATTAACTCTCCCACTGTGTCTAACTTCACGCTTACCAGGATTAAATTTCAGGATGAATTGCATCCTATAGTCTAAGACTACCGTCCTCACCATTAACAATGCCACCACATTGCGACTCAGTAAATTGTGTGACGTCCTGTGCTCTTTTCATAACTGGAACCCACCACCATCAGTTCCTTAGATAGGTTTTCTGTTTGATCTCAGTTTTCAGGTGCCTGCTATGTTGGTGGAGTTTCCAATCCAGCAGCACCTACTTACAATTAATCATCTCCTGGATTGCTTGATCATTCTCATTTAGCTTGTCCTGGCTCTTTCCTGTGGGAAAGCCAAGAGTTTTTTCTCCGATGCTAATTTTGTGGATTTCGGAGCTGGACGGATGATGTGGACACTCTGCAACTCCTTCTGGATATCATTTTAATATATAATTTTTCATTCTTTCTTTCCTGATTCCTGCATCATTTCTCTTAGCCAACACATCTCTGCAATTTTCTCAACAGCACTCAGATCCTTTCAATACACTTTGGATAATTACCATAGCATTATATGGGGCTGTCCCACTTGGGCGACCTAATTGCCGAGGCTTGAAGAGTTAATGTCATGTTGAAGACCTCCTTCGACTATGTTGAAGACCTCCTTCGGCAACCTACGACCAGCTATGACTAGCTTCGGGAAAATTTGACACCGAATAGTGGAGAGATAAGATGACCTCCTTTGATCTCCTTCGACCTCCCTTCGGCCGCCCTTCGACTATTATGAAGACTATCTACGACTACCTTCGATTACCTTCGACTACCCTTGATTACCTACGAATAACATGCCGACCTACTACGACCTACTACAACTAAACCTATGAGTTAAAAAGACATCGATTTTTTCCATGGTAACCTTTTTTCACTCGCGGGCATTTTTCAGCATGTTGAAAAATACGGCGTGACCTAGCTGAGGCCTCGAGTACACGGGGACCACTCTCGAGCATGAAGGAGCATTACAAAAAACCTCCTTGGACCTCGTGTTGACCATGCTGCGTGCATGAGTCGACGGCAAACTCACTAAATCTCGCGGATTAGGTCACCCAAGTGGGACAGCCCCTTAACAATCCCCTTCACCGTTCCCTCCATAACTCCTTTGTTCACATACCTTTCCACCCAAATCACCCCCTCCCCAGGTACCTTCCTCTGCAACCACAGGAGTTGCAACACCTGTCCCTATACCTCCTCCCTCGACTCTGTCCAAGGACCCCAACAGTCCTTTCAGGTGAGGCAGACATTCACTTGCACCTCCTCCAACCTCATCTACTGTACCCATTGGTCTCAGTGTGGGTTCCTATATATCGATGAGACCAAGCGCAGATGGGCAATCCTTTTGCTGAACACATGTACAGTCCACTCAGGCAAACACAATCGCCCAGTTGCCGGGTCAAGGAAAGAGCGTTCACCCTGTATTCACTAATCTTTCCACCACTATGCACAAGAAGCGCAAGACAGACACCATTGTATGCAGATGCCGAGAAGTGTGTTCAGCTCCGGTTGAACAACTTCTAATCTTGTGTGTGGACTCGATAAGAAGAAGAACCCAGTTGCCAAACATTTGGACTTCTTCCAATCCCCATATAGACCTTTCTGTCCTGGGCCTCCTCCACTGTCAGAGTGAGGCCACATGCAAATTGGAGGAACACCACCTCATATTTTACATGGGCAGCTTACAACCCATTTTGATTTCTCTAATTTCAAATAACCCTTGTATTCCCTCCATCCCCTACCCCCTCCTCTTCCCCATATCATCCTACTAGTGCCACTGTTCTCATCTGTGTATATCTTCATTATCGCCTCTTCCCCAGACAACAATGGGCCATTATGGGCTCCTTGTTCATCTGTTGCCGGTTCTGCTTTGTTTTGGACTTATCTTACCTCCAGTTCCCGCCCCTCTACTTTCACTCTGTAGAAGGATCTTGATCTGAAATGTCACCAATTTCTTTTCTCCAGAGATGCTGTCTGACCTGCTGAGTTACTCCAGCACTTTGTGTCTGTCTTCGCTATATACCAGCATCTGCAGTTCCTTTCTACACATACATAGTTGTGTTTATTTTCACCATGTTATCTTCCATAATTTCATTGCAGTAGATGCTCATCCGAGATTCATTTTGATGAATTATCCAATTAAAAGAAATATGTTAGGTAACCACAACTTCAGCTAAGTTTGAGTTCTATTTTTAAAATATTGTCTTGGTTTCTTCTTCCCAAGTGCTGGAGGAATTAAGTGAGGTCAGGGTGCATCTATGGAGGGAATGAATGTCTTTGAACTGAAGAAGGGTCCTGACTCAAAATAACATCTATCCACCCCCTCCGCAGATGCTGTCTGATCTGTTGAGTTCCTCCAGTACTTTATTGTTTTCCCCTGTGTCCACCATATCTTGACACCGGGCATGGATGTGGTATAAGTGCCTGCAATCAGCTCATTCATGCTAAAATGTCTTTATATTGAATTCCTATAGAGTAGCCCAAGTGGGGAGGGGGGGGGGGGGGGGGGGGGGGGAGAAAACACTTTGGAATTAAATTTAGCTTTAAGCAGAGACCGTGATACACTCTGCGCTTCACCATCTCTCACTGGGGTACAGCATTTAATTAAAGGATGGAAGAGTTCCTTCACAGCTTCATGCTGGCCTCCCCCTGTTCTTGACATGGAGAAGGGCCAGTTTTAATGAGACCCCAGGCAGACATCGGATCCTACGTGGCATTCTGTTTCAAGGCAGCTGAAATATGTTTTCATTCATTTCATGCTGGGAACATTCATATTTGTTATGGAAATAATTCAGAAATGGAACCAATTAAAAGGGCATGTAAGAGGTGGGTTGGCTGGGATGTGGGAGTGGACTTGCCTTAAGCAAGGCACCCTCAAACTTGGTTTCTTGCCAATGGTATCTAATGTCACAGATACCAACCCACAAGGCTGAACCAGACAGTCAGTTCATCTATTCCGACTCTTGGCTGGCACACATCCTGTTGTAGGGTAACATGGCATCCAGAAAAGTATGCTTTCTAGAAGATGCAAGAAGAATATGTGGAAAACTAAGCTAATTGAAAAGAGTGTCATAATCCTGATTTCCATACTTTTGGGATAATTGTTTTACGGCAACGTTGCCATGATTTGACATTTCTGGCCATGCAGTGTCCTTTGAAGGAAATTCACCATTGTCAGGGCATCCGGGGACAGCATGGTTAAATCTATTTGAATCAAGGCTTGGTATTGACGAACTACTGGTTGAGTATTGATTAAATCAATTAAGAGCTTCAAAGTCATCTTGTTGAGTCTCATTGACTATAACTCATTTTCACCTAGCCCACAGCTGGCCTGTTTCCGTTTTCATTGTTTCATTGTTTCATATCTTTCATTCATTTGTCCTATATCTTTCGATATCACCATCTATATCTCTCGCTTCCCTTTCCCCTGACTCCCAGTCGGAGTCTCAGTCTGAAGAAGGGTCTCGACCCGAAACGTCACCTATTCCTTTGCTCCAGAGATGCTGTCTGACCCGCTGAGTTACTCGAGCTTTTATTGTCTATCTTTGGTTTAAACCAGCATCTGGTAAGACAAGCTCAGCATGGATAGGACAATATCTTCAATGTTCCACCTCAACAACAGGGAAGCGGCCCACGAGATGAACGTCATGGTGGATAACGCCCGGTTACGGTCCCAGCCCGTCCCCACGTCCCTCGGTGTGAAGCTCGTCAGAACGTTGTCATTCAAACAACACCTGGAAGGTGCCAAGGCAAAGACAAGTGCCCGTGCCGCACTGATACGCCGCCTAGCCGGCACCACATGGGGAGCCACGACGAAGACACTGCGCATGTCCACAGTGGCCCTGGTGTTCTCAGCCGCCGTGTACTGCGCCCCGGTCTGGTGCCGTAGCCCTGACGCCAAGAAGCTGGATGCTGCCCTCAACAGCACCCTGCGGACTGTCTCCGGATGCCTACGAGCCACCCCAGTAAACCGACTGCCCGTCGTCGCTGGCATCGCCCCGGCCAACGTCAGCCACGCTGGCCCTCTCTCGAAAGGCACAGACCAGTGAATCCCACCTCCTCCATCAGATCGTCACAGAGACACCACGACGAGCCCGCCTCAAGTCACAGCACCCCTTTGTCACGCAAGCCCAAGAGCTGCTTTGCACAACACCGGCTGATGCTTCCAAGGCCACCTGGGTTAAGGCGAGATGGAGAGATCAGTGGAAGTCAGCGGAACCATCTAAGCTACACCGATGACCCCATGGACATCCCTGGCCAGGACCTACCCTGAAAGCAGTGGACAACCCTCAACCGCTTGCGGACAGGCGTCGGACGCTATGGAGTAGCGATGAAGAGGTGGGGCCTCGTGGACAGCGCCTCCTGCGAGTGTGGGGACCCAACACAGACAGTGGAGCACATAGTCACTAGTTGCCCCAAACACCGGCCACAAAATGGTGAACGAGGTCTGATTGACCTGGACGATGACACGTTGGCCTGGCTCGCCTCAACGGAGCAGCAGGTCTAAAAGACATACAACCAGCACCTGCAGTTCCTCACTACATCAATTGTACACATGACGTTATTATATTCACAAAACAGTAGGGGATGATGAAACATGGGAACAAATATTGGCTTGATGTGCCTTCTGGGAGACGCCAATGGGAACAAAGATTGAACAGTTTCAAAACTACCACTTATCTCCAAGAAGTAATCTCACTGAAGGAAAAACATTCTTATTGGGATTGATAGGGTAGATGCAACGATGAAGATTCCCCTGAATGAGGTGTCTGAAACAGAGCACACAGTCTCAAAATAAGGTGTCAGACATTTTGGATTGAGATGAGGAGAAATGCTTTTACATAGAGGGAAAGGAATCTTTGGAGCTCTCTACTGGCTGTGGAGTGTATTCAATATACTCCACATGGTATTAATGGTTTGTGAACATATGAAGGAATGTAGTACTGAAATCAAAGATCTTATTGATTGGCAGAGCAGACAGGAGGGTCAAATAATTGACTGATACTTCTGCTTGTTGTACTCCCACTATCTGAATCACACACTTAATTAAATTAAATGAATGAACTGCACAGCTCAAAATAAAGCCAGAAGAGGTCAAATGTCTTGTTAAATGTATGTCTTGAGTCTAGTTTTTATTTTAGCTGTGTACAGTATATGGGGGGGGGGGGGGGGGGGGGGGGGGGGACCGTTAGTCTCTTCCATGTACGGGGACCCAACTTTTTCCATGTTGGGTCTCCGGGATCGTTGGGCCTAACATCATCGAGCCGGCGGTGGCCTCCGGCCGGGACCAGCCTTAGGGCTCCAATCGCGGAGCCTGCGGACCTGACATCATGGAGCTGGCCATCTTCGGAGCGGGAAGAGCTGTGGTGGCGCGCGGCTGCGACCCGGCTTCGGAGCTTCGGAGGCTCCGGCCTCATGCCCGGTGGACGGTAACATCGGCAGCTCCAGGTCCCTGGTGGGAGACCGCTTTTCAGAACTCCCGCAACGGCGACTTCCCCCGCTGGAATCGTGGGGTTTAAAGGACTCGGAGCGGGGCCTAATATCGCCCGGCGCGGCTTAAACAGCCACAGGACTTACCATCGCCCGCCGGGGGCTTTAACATCGTGAGACCCAGTCACCTCGACATTGCAGTTGGACTGCTGGACCGCGGGAGAAGAACAAAGGGAAGAGATAAGACTTTTGCCTTCCATCACAGTGAGGAGGTGTGGAGATTCACTGTGATGGATGTTTGTGTAAACTGTGTTAAGTGTGGGTCTTGGATTTTTTTGTAATGTAATACTGTAGAAAATGCAATTTTGTTCAAACCAAACTGTTTGAATGACAATAAAAGGCATTCTATTCTATTCTAGTCCATGTTTCCTGCTGTTCCTTGTCATCTACTGGCCCCTTTGGATATGGACGTGTGAGCCCCTTATTCATTCGGGATGTTTCCTGGTGCATTTGTGAGGCTCATATTTAGTCACATCATGATAGGATGTGGCGTGTTCATTAAATAGCATCAATGCAGAGGAGACAGGGTGGAGAGGAAAGAAAATTGAGTAGCTGAAATAACAAGAGCAATTAAGAAGAGACAATTTTGCCGAAAGGAATAACAATTTATTTTATTCACTTATACTATATATGTAAAATGAAGTGAAGCATATTAGATAATTTATATTTGATGTACTTTACCTCCCAACTATTCTGAAAACAATGTAATTCAAAGCTGCATGAACTGAATGGACAAGGGAATGCCGTGGTTGATGGACCATTTTCTTAATACAATCCAAATTGTGTTTATTAATTGGCAGTATAATAATAAATTATTCGCAGATGAGATATTTGGAAGTGTCCCGTTCAGACAAATGCAATTATTTTTGTCATTGAATATTTTGGACAATGCAGAGCATCTATAATGATAATAATAATATTAGAAACATAGAAACATAGAAATTAGGTGCAGGAGTAGGCCATTCGGCCCTTCGAGCCTGCACCGCCATTCAATATGATCATGGCTGATCATCCAACTCAGTATCCCGTACCTGCCTTCTCTCCATACCCCCTGATCCCCTTGGCCACAAGGACCACATCTAACTCCCTCTTAAATATAGCCAATGAACTGGCCTCAACTACCCTCTGTGGCAGAGAGTTCCAGAGATTCACCACTCTCTGTGTGAAAAAAGTTCTTCTCATCTCAGTTTGAGAAGAACTTTTAATAAACTTTATTTTGGACTCAAGGTCCAGACAAGGGACAACATTAAATTAAAATGCATTGCATATTAAAAACATCATAAAGTACATATAAAATCTTTGTATATCACTTATAAAAGCATCATAAATTATATATTTAAAAAAACACAATACATGAATTATAATCCAGAATAAAAAGAATGATCAATGTCCTACAATGAGACAACAATATCAGTGTCTCCACAACTGGGATTCGTAGCGTGTAGTGCTAAACCTTATGTTTGACAAGGCCACAATAATTACATTTTTAGAGTCATTTATCCTGCAGATGAATTTATACATATGATTTCTTAGGATAGCTTCTAATGTACTGACTCCTGCAGCCACTAGCACTATGTTACTAGCACTACACCATCTAGGTTTCCTTAGCAGTGTTCTCATGGCATCATTATATGACACCTTTAGTCTCTGCAAACTTGTCTTTCCATAGTTCGACCACAGGTGCGCAGTGTAGAGTGGTGTGCAATATGCTCTAAACAGCGACATCTTCACCACATCTGCACACGCACTAACGTTATGCAAGAGAATATTTGCCTGTACATACAGCATGCGTCGTTGCCTATAAATATCCTCATCATCTCTCATTTGCTCTGTAATAAAATGCCCTAGATATTTTACCTTATTATAGCCACTAAGATTGTCAGACAATTAAAAATCAGGAAATGTTAGACATTTATCCTCTCTGGTTCAACAGATCATAACAGCACTCTTACAAGCATTATATTTAATATCATGTTGACTATTCAGCCTTTGTTACTTGAACAGTATGTCTTCTCACCCAAGATAGATGCAAAATGCTGGAGCAACTCAGTGGGACAGGCAGCATCTCTGGATTGAAGGAATGGGCGACGTTTGGGTCGAGGTCCTTCTTCTGTCCTATTACCCTTCTATTTTGCATGTGCAATATCTGCAGAGACAGAGAGAGAGAGAGAGAGAGAGAGAGAGAGATGTTTAAGGAAGCTATTCTTCGTATCTGTTCATATGTGCTGAAATTTTGATGTTGTTGTTCAGGTTGGCAATATCTATATTACTAAATCTCTGTCCTTGACCGCTTTTGGCCATCTGTGCTGCGATTTCTGACAGAACGCCGCCAACTACGGCCGTCATTTTTGGCCACCTCACTCAGAGCCCCCCTCCACTGCGTGTGTGCCGAGGAATTTTCCTGTCAATCAAAAATGACAGAGATATTAATGTTTTTACAAAATTCCCCATTCTCTCTGCTGCCCCCGCTGGGGGGGAGGGGGAGGAACTATAAAACCAGGAAGTGCTGTGCCTCAATCAGTGTCTGCAAGCTGGAGGGCACTTTGAGCTCTGAATGACTGAACAAATGTCTACACAACTGTGAGTAAGTAATGCCTGCAAATGGTTGTTTGGGGGGTTTGGGTTGAAGTAAAAAGGCTCTCTCTCTCTCTCTCTCTCTCTCTCTCTCTCTCTCTCTCTCTCTCTCTCTCTCCTCTCTCTCTCCTCTCTCTCTCTCTCTCTCTCTCTCTCTCTCTCTCTCTCTCTCTCTCTCCCTCTCCCCCTCTCTCTCTCTCCTGCTCTCTCTCTCTCTCTCTCTCTCTCTCTTTCTCTCTCTCTCTCTCTCTCTCTCTCTCTTTCTCTCTCTCTCTCTCTCTCCGCTCTCTCGCTCCTCCCCTCCTCTCCCTCTCCCCTCCCCCCTCCTCTCCCCCCTCATATCCCCCCCTCTTTTTCTCCCCCTCCTCCCTCCACACACACACTACCCCCTTCCCTCCACCCTCACTCCCACTCTCCTGCTCCCCCACCTCACCCCCCGCTCCTCTCCACCCTCCCTCCCCCTCCCTGCTCCCCACCTCTCTCCCCCTCACTCCCCTCTCAGCACCCCTTCTCTATCCCCCTCACTCTCACCCTCTCTCTCTCTCCTCCTCCCCCACCTTTCCCCCCTCACCCATCCTCCCTCTTCTCCCCCTCTCCACCCCCCTCTCCCTCTTGCCCCTCTCTCTGTGTCTCTGTCTCTCTCTGTCTCAGCCCCTTCTCTTTCTGCCCTCACTCTCTACAACAACCCCCCCCCCCCCCCCACCCCCCCCCCCCCCCCAACCACCCTCTCTAGATGTGACTGCAAGTTGGGGGCTATGTGTCAGTAGGGTGGTTATGGGGTAAAAGGAGCAAATTAATAATATTGATATAATATCAAGGGGGGGTAATTAGCGTGTGCGGGTGGGCGGGGGGGGGGGGGGGATAGTTAGTGTGTGTGACGCTGCATGCCGCTCCCCCCCCCCCCCCCCCACAACCGCATGTTGGGGGAACAGACCCAACGGGTCTGCACTTGGTCTAGTCTCCACTGGTCTAGTCTCCATTGGTCTAGTCTGGTCTATAATTCTCTCCCTGTACCAAATGAACATTAAGTCAGTGAACTGTCATTATTTCAATAAACATGAAGTCAGTAACTGTAACAAAGCTGTGTCCTTTCAACAATGGAAACTAGTGTCAAGCCAGTTGTGCCAGATAGTGGTGCAGTCGTCTCATTTTCACCGAGTGTTTCCTGTGAAGTAACGGCAGCGAGGAAGTGTGGATGGATGATCTATTCTACATTTTCCTTGAGCTGCATCTCTTTTGATGTCCCGTTTTCACACCTTAGCTTTCCTTATCTCTGTATCTCCATCTCCCCAGATTCTCAGTCAGAAGAAAGGTCTCGACCCGAAACGACACCCATTCCGACTCTCTAGAGATGCTGCCTGTCCTGCCCAGCATCTTATGTACTGACTCCTGCAGCCACAAACATGTTACTAGCACTACAAGTCCACTGAAAAGAAAATGCCAATAGCTCTGAAGTGGGGAATATCTACCTAAAGTCTTATATAATAATTTATGTCACCTCTGTATGTATAATATGCACAATATGCCTGTGTGGATAAATGTCTTGTACATTTTGGCAGCATGCACATTAATATGTGTGATCTATCTACCTTACCTGAGAGGTTTAAGGAAGCTATTCTTCGTATTTGTTCATATGTGCTGAATATTTGATGTTGTTGTTCAGGATGGCAATATCTAAAGATATAATTCTCTCTGTGTACCAAAGCTGTTGTTTAGACAGGCTGTTGACAGCAGCCAGCATGCAGTATGTCAACCCTTGGCCTTGACAGTACCACGCACTCCTCATCGCTGATTTAGATGCTTCAAGTCCTCTGGTGTGCAGTTTGGATATGGCTGCATACTGATGCTTTCACGATAATATGAGGAGTTGGTGCAATCCCAGACCGTCCCCTCCCACAACAAGCCTGCACGAGTTTTTCATGCACCTTACTGCATTTTAATATGTTTTAGCGCTCCCAGTGCCTGCCAACCTTTGCCTGTCGTTCCTTTGCTTATTTTGTGCCAGAAGTTTACAGTATGAGCTAGCAATTTAACTGCGAATGATATCTGTTTGTAGGATCCGGTTGCCAAGTTCTGATTGAATGTATTCCGCAGGTTATTGGGCGGCACGGCGGTAGTGTTGCTGCCTTACAACGCCAGGGATCGGGGTTCGATCCCGACTACGGGTGCTGTCTGTACGAAATTTATACGTTCTCCCCGTGACCTGCGTGGGTTTTCTCCAAGATCTTCGGTTTCCTCCCACACTCCAAAGCCACACAGGTTTGTAGGTTAACTGCCTTGGTATAATTGTAAAATTGCCCCTAGTGTGTGTAGGGTAGTGTTATTATGCGGGGATCGCTGGTCGTCACGGACTTGGTGGACCGAAAAGTCTGTTTTCGCGCTCTATCTCTAAACTAATCTAAACTAAGCTACTGTAAGAAAAAACTACGTTCCATAGTTCAGTATAGTTTAGTTTAGAGATACAGCATGGACCTGGGCACGTGTCTCCACTTTCAGGTTTCCCCAACTGGTTTAATGACACATCCACCCTCATCATTCACCACCAATTGAAAACCTAGCAGATTCTTTGTTACCTAATCAGATAATCCTTGAAGATCAATATCTCTTTATTTCCTAAATCCATAAACACAACTGCCCTGGCAGACCCATCATTTCTGCCTGCTCCTGTCCCATGGAAATGATTTCCACGTACCTCGACTCCATCCTATCCCCCCTGGTCCAATCTCTCCCAACCTATGTCCAAGATACCTCACAGGCCCTTTGACTTTTTAATGACTTCCGCTTATCGAACTCCCACTCCCTCATCGCTCTCCACCTCCATCCCCTACCAGGAAGGCCATAAAGCACTCCGTTTCTTCCTCGACCGCAGAACCATCCAATTTCCCTTTCTACTTCGCTGGTCCTCACCCTTAGCAACTTCTCCTTTGACTCCTCCCACTTCCTCCAAGTCCAAGGCGTAAACATGGGCACCCTCATGGTGCCAATTTATAGGGTACATTGATCAATCCCTGTTCCAGGCGTACACTAGCCCTATCCCCAAACTCTATCTCCTGCACCCATGCAGAACTCATGGACTTCACCACCAATTTCCATCCTGCACTCAAATTTACTTGGACCATCTCCCTCCCCTTTCTTGATCTCACATTCTCCATTACAGGAAATACACTATCGACCGACGTCTATTACAAACTCTCTAACTCTGACAACACTCTCGAATACAATTCTTCACGACCTGCTTCCTGCAAAGACTCTATCCCTTAAGACCCTGTCCCATTTACGTGTCCTTGGCATGCAAATTACGCGACCTCATCACCGCTTTGAGGCGCAAGGGCATCATGTGGCTGCACGGGGCCGGTCCCACTAGGAAGTGCGGAGGGGTATGTAGTTGTGCGTGTTATCGCGCGGCGCTCCGAAAATTTGGAGCGAATTAAATCTTTGCGCGCCACTGGCCTGTCGCGTAACTGACGGTCAAAGTGGGACAGGCCCAAGACCCTGGCGCGACATAACGTCTCACCTCCAACAGCAGCAGAAGCAGGTAAATGATCACCGAGCTCGGCCTGGGGCTCACGGCCGTTGCGGTCCGGATCCGCCCCCACTTCTACCCTCAGAGCGGGGCCAAGAAAATTGAAGATGAACACAAAATGCTGCAGTAACTCAGCGGGACCGGCAGCATCTCTGGAGAGAAGGAATGGATGACGTTTCGGGTCAAGACCCTTCTTTCAGACTGAAGAAGAGTCTCGACCCAGAACATCACCCATTCCTTCTCTCCAGAGATGCTGCCGGTCCCGCGGAGTTACTCCTGCATTTTGAGTCCATCTTCAAATGACGTCACGCGCTCCTGACAGCTCTGTAGACGCATGAAGTCACGCGCAACCTTCGCGGGACCGTCTCGCCTCAACGTGACCACGAGCTCACATAAGTTCCCTTGCACCTCATCCAAACTCAAGTACAGTATGCGTTGTTCAAGATGTGGACTCTCATACATCGGCGAGATTAAATGTAGACTGGGCGATCATTTCGCTGAACACCTTCACTTGTCCGCCTGAACCCACATGATCTCCCGGTTGCTAAAAACTTTAATTCACCTTCCCATTCCCACACAGACATTTCTGTCCTAGGCCTCCTCCATTGTCAGAGTGAGTCAATGCAAATTGGAAGAACAGCATCTCATATTTTGCCTGGCGGTAGTATGAGTATAGATTTATCTCACTTCAGGTAGCCCCAGCATTTGCTCTCTCTCTATCCCACCCCCACCCAAGTCGCACTAGTTTCTCGTTTTCACCGAACAAACAGCTAACAATGGCCTGTTTCCTTTATCAGCGTTACTTTTTTGCATATCTTTTATTCATTGTTCTTTATCTCTCTACATCATCGTCTATATTTCTCATTTCCCTTTCCCCTAACCAGTCTGAAGAAGGGTCTTGACCCGAAACGTCACCCATTCCTTCTCTCCAGAAAAGCTGCCAGTCCCGTCAAGCTACTCCAGCCTTTTGTTTCTATCTTCGGTTTAAACCAGCATCTGCAGTTCCTTTATTTTTATTCCGCCAACAATATGTTTTTAATAGATATCTCCTCTGGGTTGTGTTCAACAGTGTGCAGGAGGTTGACGACAATGCTTGATGTTTGACAACCCAATTGCAGGAGTAAATTTAGTTTTAACCAACACTATGTACACAAAGCTTGGGACTTTGTAACCACTGCCAGACTACAGCCAAATCTACGGTTGTATGTACGATATACTGCCAACCAACCAACCTACACCCCCCCCCCCCCCCCCCCCCCCCCCCCCCCCACCCCCCCCCCCCCCCCCCCCCCCCCCCCCCCCCCCCCCCCCCACTCCCACCAGCTGCATTTGGAGTATTCTGAGGATATTTGCCTCTGACATTTTCATCTTATAGAGTAAACCTTTCCTTACCATTTTTTAATATTTTGCCTGGTTGACAAATAAAGGCAGATTATTTATTACAGGTATTTTAAACATTTTCACCCGGTTCTAGGAGATTAATAGTAAGCTTAAACGAGAACTTACCAGTTCGAAGTTTGATCGTTATTTTATGAGGAGTACGTTGAGGGAATACGTGAAGAACCCCGCCAGGACGCATGCGTGTCATTCTTCAAAGCAGCGGTGTGAAATCTCAGATAACTGTAATGACTGAACATAGTAAGATTAGAGAAGAAAATACCAGTTGAGTATATGATCACGGGTGGGAGCAGAGGGCACGTATTCGCTCAACGTACTCCTCATAAAATAACGATCAAACTTCGAAATGGTAAATTCTCGTTTAATCTTACTATTTTACTTCGGAGTCACGTGAGTGACTACGTGAAGATTTCAAAGCTCTGTGATTTCATGCCGTGGAAACGAGTCCATGCATCACATCTGCCTTAATTGACTGAGGGAGGAATTGTGTTAACATGTTTAGACATGAATCCAACATTGAAATCCATGATAAATTGTTAACAACAAATTATAGCCCCTGTTTATGGGGTGAAATTATATTACAGAACTTAAAATTGGCTCTGCAAAGTTCCAGTTTAACTACTGGTTTGTGGTAGAATAGTTGGAACATTTTCCCCTGATCCATCCTGCTGTCTCGAGGATTTGGTTCATTGGTACATCCAACTCCATAGCTGCCGATGTAGCTGCAGCCCTGGTGGAATAAGATTTGAATATGTTAATATCCACCCCAGCTGTTGTTAAAACCTGTTTCAGCCATCTGGAAATAGTTTGAACCGACACTTTTTTGTGGGTTGTTTGTGGCTGATTAGTAGTGCCATCTCATAGCCTCAGATGTTTTTGGTGTTCTCCATATAGAACAATAATTGTCTTATTATACAGAGATGATATCTGTAGGGTAATCTCTAAGTTCTATTTTGAGGCCTGATGTTCCCGGTCTGTTCTGTTTGACTAATTCGTAAAATGAAACGTTATATTCCTGATGAAGAAGTCATATTGTCCAGCCTTAACTTATGTACGACTGTACCCTTTGTGCCGTGACCAAAGCCATCAGCATGACTGTTTTGTGCGTCAGTCTTAGCAGGGACAGAGCTGTTGCTGGAGACCAATTCCTTAGCAACGTTAGGGCAATACTCATATCCCATTTAGAGAGTACCTGTTCTTGGGGGATTGATATTAAAAATTCCCCTCATAAGTTTGGTTACCATGGGTGAGTCCCAACAGAATGACGCTCTGATCCACGCCATAGATATGTTGAAAGGGCACTTCTGGTGCAGTTAATGGCACTGTAACTGACCCCCTCATCATAATGGAGGCCTGCCAGGAATTCCAGAACAGACGTTATGTTCATCAAACTGTAGGTGATGTTGTTTCTGTGACAATATATCTCCCATTTCCTGATGTATACCAGATATAGTTTTTGGTGGACTGTCTGTGGCATGCTGAGATAATGTTCAATGTTCGGTCCGCCAGTCCCAGTTGCAGTAGAGGTTTCTTTAGACTCTACAAATTGATAAGTTTGTTGTTTTTGACATGGATGGGTTCCCCTGTTACGGGATGAACCAATAATCTGGTTGTTTCAGGATGGTGATGCATGGTTAAACCCCATGTTGAGTATCACAGGGAACCATGGTTAAGTAGGCCAATCGGCACTACCAATTAACAGACGCTGAGTCTTGTTGTATTTTTCGTAATACCCGACTGATGGTGCAGGAAAAGAGAGAATGCATAGATAAACAATTTCCCCCTCAATGCAGTGAAAAGCATCTGTCCCTGCTGTCCCAGGGTCTGGTTCCCAAGAAACACAGTTTGGTAACTGGTGATTAAGTCTTATTTTATTGAATTTGCATGACCTGATGTCCGTCACTGAATTTTGGATTATCTGGTAGGTAAGTAGCTGATATTCCAATATTTCTCTGGATACACCATTACCAAATTGTATTAGTCAGATTGTCACTCTGTAGTCTAACACGCTGGTGATTTATCCCAGAGCAGTATGACTTTAGGCCATAGAACGCACCCCACATTTCCAGGTAGTTTATGCCCAGTGTCTGTGATAATGATGCCTCCTGTGCCTTTCATCTACCTCCACAGATGGAGATGGAAATTGGTAGTACCCCAACCAAGTGCACTGGCATCAGTTTGTAGCACCACTAAGGGTTTGCTGATAACGATAGGGTTGCAACAATGCCGAATGTTATCCCTCCACCATTTTAATTCCATAAGCTTTGATTGATGGCTTATTGGTCTGTCGAAATGACCAGTATTAACTTTGAGTGCTTGTATTTTAGCCCTTTGTAGATTTTTGGTAATACAAAGGTCCAAATTCTGTGACTGGAAAGGCAGACACTATATGCCAATTATACTTGCTACCAATCTGATAGACGGTTCACTGATGTCAGTGGAGTTGTTGCAGGCCTTGTCCTTTGGTAAAGTCACCGACATGTGAGCTGTCAAAAGTGAACCCCAAATAATCCATTATGTTGGTAGGCGTTAGTTTAGATTTAACTGGATGGATGATAAACCCAATTTTCACCCAATTGTATGGTGGCTGTTACAGCTAGTTTAGGCCAACTCCAAAGTTATGCCCACAATTAGTATGATCATATGATTATGTATTTGGTAGAGCTCTATACTGCCAGAGCTGCCCCATCCAGTTGAATTTTTTTTAATAACATTTGTGATCAGTCCGTGTAGGCACTGAATAGTAAGCATCTTTTAGGTCGATGCCAGCCATGGAGTAGCCTTTGGAAATCAGTCCTTTAGCAGTTACCAGTTCCCATTTTGTACTGAATATATAGTACAATGTATTCAATTTGGTCAATTCGATGATGATGCGATTGACACCATCTATTTTGTTTTTGGTAAAGATATAAGACACAAATTTCAGCCAATCGTGTTGGGTTTACACATTACCCCTTTTACACAATTCAATGGTATATCCCTGGATACTGCTTAGGATATAAGTGTCTGTAGTTAATATACACCATGTATCCAAAAGAGTGTAATCTCCACTCTTCCTATAATTTGTAAGGGACCAGACCCACCTACCACCATTGTTACCAGTGGAAGTTTGCTTCTTCTGTGTAGTCTTCGTGGATGTTGAGGCGCCGGTGTCTGGGTTTGTTTATGGGTTGGGTGTTTGCGCATCTTCCAGAAAGGCCGGTCTGGGCTATGGTCTAAACGACCGCTGTCCTGTATGCCCGGCCTTTGAGCTTTCACCAGCTTCTCTTGTTCTGCTGGTGGGTGCATAAGGGTGCTGTCTTTGGCTGTAGGAGATCCTTAATGCTGTCGCCTTTATGAGTCCCAGGGCTTTCCTAAGTCCTGCTCTGACATGTTTCCAGACGCTATTTCCACGACTGGAACATTCAGGGATACGCCGTTTCCTGGTCCCAAGTATTTTTGCAGTGGTGTCCATCGTGGTCTGGCTGTATGTATTTGGACTCCATGACCAGTAGATTTTGCCTTCCTGCACCCCCTGCACACTTGTAGTTTTGTTCGTCAAACCCCCTCTTCAGGGTCAGCCCAGAATTGACCCCCCAGTACTCCCCTCTGACGAGGGAGATGCACTATGCAGCCCTATGTAAGGTGCTGCTGTGGGTGTTTTTTATATCCTCACGGTGACTAGACTCCATCTCCCGGAGTCTGTCATGTTGGAGCTTTTGCTCCATAAGCCGCTCCAGCCGGCTCCAGCGCTCATGGTCGCTGGCCGCTCGCGGCTGCTCAAAGTCGGACTCATCAGTCAACGACTCTTTTGGTTTTCTTCTTGCCTTCCTGCACAGGTGCAGTGTTTAATCTGGCCGGTGCGGGGGCGAAGTCGGGCACAGCTGTTCCCTTACGGGTGATTCCGCCGGCCGCTCTCTTCCTCCGCCAGCTTTGTCGCAGCTCTGGTCGACTTCTTTGCCTTGTGCATGTTTCCCCCACCTGTAGAACAGTATGGGTACAATAAAGACCGCAGTATCACTTACCTGCAGGTCCAGGCTTAAAATTTGCCGTTATGGGGGAACGTCCTTCCACCCCTCCTCCTGCCGTTTTGACTTGTCAAAGCCAACGGCTCCATTCTGTATAGTCTCCCGCCCAGCCATGGTGTTTAATCTGGCCGGTGCGGGAGCGAAGTCGGGCACAGCTGTTCCCTTACGGATGATTCCTGTGCCGCCTACCGTTGTTTGCACAGCTCTCCATGTTTCCCCACCTGTGAAACAGTATGGGGAGAATAAAGACCGCAGTTTCACTTACCTGCAGGTCCAGGTTTAAACAGGGGAACGTTGTTCCACCCCGCCTCCTGCCTTCAGCTGCTGCTGGCTCCCGCAACTTTGCGGTCCTCCCCAGCCAGCTTTAATCGCAGCACTTGTGGACACTATTTTGTCCAGCTTCCCCCCCCCACCCCAAGTAAAAACAGCGCGGGGACAAAAACTACCGCAGAGTAAATCACTTACGTGCAGGTCACGGTTTCAAACTTACCGCTGCGGGGTAACGCTCCACCCCGCCTGTCGTTTCGCAAGCGTGAAAGCGATATGACATGCATGCGTCCTGACGGGGTTCTTCACGTAGTCACTCACGTGACTCCGAAGTAAAATCACGAATCATTGGGATTGCTGGAAAAATTTGGAATGTTCCTAATTCTAAACCCAGATGATTTCATATCTGTCTGTCTGTCTATCTGTCTGTCTGTCTGTCTGTCTGTCTGTCTGTCTGTCTGTCTGCCTGTCTGTCGTCTATATCTGTCGTCCACATCTATTCTATTCTATTCTATTTTCTATGCTAATTTCTATTCTATTCTATTTTCTTTTCTATTCTATACATAATTAAAACTCTGATCTTGTTATCTTCGGGTTTAACGGTCATTCCATTTGCTCAATAGTGCAACGCAATAGCGCTACAATTTTTCTCCAGATTACTATGCTGCAATTACACCAAGTTTTGTTCCGATCGGTGGAAGCTGGTAAGAGTTATCGAGGTTTAAAAATCTTTAAAACCGCGCGTGCGCACATCGATTGCATCTCCTGCCATTCAGCGCCGTGCGGATTGGTTCCTTCTACTGTCACTCCGCAGGACGGTCCGCCCCTTCCTGTGCCATCTCGTCTTTACTGCGGGAGGCTCCAACTGGACACAATTTTCGGAGGGAGGGACCGGAAACGGCCCGGCCCGGCCCGACCCGACCTGACCCGACCCGATCCGGCCATTGCGGAGTCAGAGATGGCGCCGATGTCGCCAAACGTAAAGCTGAGACTCTGATCTCGACGGACGAGAACGACCAGTGAAGCGGTCAGAGAAGTGGCCAGCGAAGCGAGCAGTGCCTGCTGTGAGTCCCCATCACACCCCCAACTCCTTCCCCTCTGGTCCCCCTTGCTGGCTCCTTCCCCCCTCCCCATGATACCACACTACGCCATGGCTCTTTCCCGTATTTTCCCCGAGCTCTCTCCCCCCTGCCCACCCTGCCCCCCCCCCACACCCCAACCCACCCCACATACCCCTCTCCCCACACACACCCCCCCCCCCACACACACCCCTCCCCCACACACACCCCTCCCCCACACACACCCCTCCCCCCACACACACCCCTCTCCCACACACCCCTCCTCCCCCCACAACCTCCCCTCCCACACAAACCTCTCCCCCACAAACCCCCCCCATCCACACATACCCCCCCACACCCCTCCCCCACAACCACTCTGCCTACCCATACCCATGTATGACACACCACTGCCTCCCACACACCCCTCCCCCCACAAACCCTCCCATACAGCTCTCCCCTCCACAACCCCTCCCTGCCCACACACACCCCTCTCCCACACACCACCACCAAAACGTGTCCCCCACCACAACGCCCACATAACCCCCCCCCCCCCCCACAACCCCCCTCCCCTCCCCCACACAACCCTCCCTCACGCACACCCTGCCCACACACACCCCCTCCCATGCTGCCTGTCCCGCTGAGTTACTCCACCATTTTGTGTCTATCTTCTATTCCATATACCTTGTTTGCCGCTTTCAGGGAGTTAACGTGGAAGCCAAGATCCCTCTGCACATCAATACTTTTAAAGGTCTTGCCTTTTTTTTTGTACATTGTATCCTTTGACCTCCTTAAGTGCAACAACTCATGCTTGCTCGGATTTAACTCCATCTGCTATTCTTCACCCATTTCTACAGCTGATCTATATGTTTGACAGCCTTCCTCACAACAGTGACCCCAGCAATCTGCAAACTTACAAACCAACCTCTCTGCATTTACATTCAAATTATTAATCTATTGATATTGCTTCAAAAGGTCATAAGGAATAGAAGTAGAATGTTGCCATTCAGCCCATCAAGTCTACTCCACCATTCAATCATGACTGATCTGTTTCTCCTTCCTAACCCCATTCTCCTGTCTTCTCCCATAACCTCTAACACCCTTGTGTAATAATTCAGATTAGTATTCTGAATGCAATCTCATCAGGGGTATATTTTATAATTTACCGTTCTGAAAAAAGCTCAGAGAATTGCTAAGGACAAACTGCACCCCCTCCACATACACCTGGATCTCCTGCCATCAGGCAAGAGATATCGAAGCATCAAAGCCCGGACTACAAGACTGCTAAACAGCTTCCTACCACAGGCTGTGAGGCTGCTAAACAGTCACTCTGTACTCACAGTCACTTGATTCTGCAGCTGACACGGACACTTTAATAACTGGCACTGGCCACTCAAATCAGCTGACCCGGACATTTTTATGATTGGTTTATTGTATTTTAACGTTGTGTTTTACCTGCTTTTAACTATTTATTTATACTGTTCCATCAGGGTCTGGATTTTTTTGAGTGTTATTATGTGTGAAACGTTTTAAATTTCATGTGCGATGCTCCGCTGGGAAACATCTTTTCATTTTGCACTGTACAACTGTTGCTTGCAAGATGACAATAAAGGTTGATTGATTGATTGATTGATTGATTGATTGATTGATTGATTGATTGATTGATTGATTGATACCTTCCCCTCAGCTAACAATGATGTCTGTATTTTTGTACTCAAATCCTCTAGCAATTGAGCCAAAATGCCTTGCTAACTGCTTGCTGTCGCTGCAGATCCATGTCCAAGGAAAGATCAACAGAACTCTGAGCACCAGCACCTTTCAATCCCTTACTATATAGTCATAAAGTCATACGGCATGGAAACAAGCACAACTTGGCCACACTGGCCAACATGTCCCAGCTACACTAGTCCCACCTGCCCGCATTTGGCCCATATTCCAACACTCTACACTCACTAGGGACAATTTACATTTACACCAAGCCAATTAACCTACAAACCTGTACGTCTTTGGAGAGTGGGAGGAAACCAAAGTTCTCGGAGAAATCCATGCGGCCACGGGGAGAATGTAAAACTCCGTACAGACAGCACGATTGATCCCGGGTCTTTGGCACTGTAAGGCAGCAACTCTACCGCTGTGCCACCATGCCGCCCTTGTAAAATCTCTTGGGATTATCCTTCATATTATCTGCCAGAGCTATCTCCTGACCCCATTTTGCCCTCTTAATTTCATTTTAGCCGGGTTCGAACCCGGGTCTCTGGCCCTGCAAGCGCTGTAAGCAGCAACTCTGCCGCCTGTGTAGCTACAAGATAAAAGTTAGAAAGTTTAAAGGCGATGTGCAGGGAAAGTTATTTACACTGAGAATGAAAGGTGCCTGGATAGCAGCGATCATGAGGCTTTTACATACTCACAGGAACATGTAGGGAATGGAGTGGTATGAATCACATACGGACAGAAGGGATTAATTTGATTTGGCATCATGATGGACACAGACATCACAGACATCACAGCCTTTTCCTACGTCTTGTTGAGACCCATTGTCTGTAACTTGTTTTTACCTAACCCACAGCTAACAATGGCCTGATTCATTTATGATTGTTACTCTTTTGCATATATTTCATTCATTCATTCTATATCTCTCTACATCACTGTTTATATCTCTCGTTTCCCTTTCTCCTGACCCGCAGTCTGAAGAACGGTCTCGACCCGAAACGTCACCTATTCCTTTTCTCCAGAGATGCTGTCTGACCCGCTGAGTTATTCCAGCTTTTTCTGCCTATCGTCTGTACATTTCTATGTCCTATGCTGTCTGCAGAACCACTTCTTGAAAGTTTTTCACTGGTTTCTCTTTCAGAAACAAAGGCCGGCACAGTGGGGCAGCTGGTAGAGCTTCCACCGCCAGAGAGCTG
Organism: Leucoraja erinaceus; assembly: GCF_028641065.1. NCBI lineage: Eukaryota > Metazoa > Chordata > Chondrichthyes > Rajiformes > Rajidae > Leucoraja > Leucoraja erinaceus. The sequence goes on from NW_026576348.1 coordinate 26,464, forward strand.
GTTCGATTCTCTCCCTGGGCGCTCTCTGTGTGGAGTTTGCACGTTTTCCCTGTGACTGCGTGGCTTTCCTCTGGACGCTTTGGTTTCCTCTCACGTCCCAAAGACATGTGAGTTTGTGGATTAATTGGCTGCTGTAAATTGCCTCGAGCGTGTAGCAAGTGTAATTGAAAGTGGGATAACGTACAACTTGTGTGGTTGGCGCGGACTCGGTGGGCCGATGTGCCTGTTTCCACGCTGTATCTCCAAAAATATATAATTGGGTCCTTTTGATTTGTCACCTTTTAATCCCTTTATTTCTCAATAATGTTATTTTTACTCATTAGTTTAGTTTAGTGATAGAGTGCAGAAACAGGCCCTTCAGCCCACCGAGCCGATCCTCGCACACTAACAGTTTCTGACACACACTAGGAACAATTATACATATATACCGAACCAATTAACCTACAAACCGGTAGGTCTTTGAAGAGTGGGAGGAAACCGAAGATTTCGAAGAAAACCCACATAGGTCATGGGGAGAATGTGCAGACTCCGTACAGACAGCACCCATAGTCATGATCGACTCTGGGTCCCTGGCGCTGTAAGGCAGCAACTCTACCGTTGCACCACCATGCGTGTTTGCTTCTTTCAGTTTATTATTCACTCCATAGCTGCCTTCTTCCATCTTCTTCAGGGGGCATTCTGTGTCATTTCCCGTGAAGGCTACTGAAAGATATTTGTTTGAACTTTCCGCGATTGCATTATTCCCTGCTATAACTTCTCTCCTCTCAGTCTGCAAAGGACACAGATGTACCCTTTGCTAACCTTTTCTTTCTTCGTAATCCGAAAGAATCCTTTTCTGTCTGTTTTATGTTTCACAGAAGGTCACAGCCACATTCTGCATCCTTTCTTCTTTCTACTTTCCTGAAGGGAGTTTACCCAATCTGCTCTTAATTTCCCCCGTTAGCTGAACTACTTATCCTGTTTGGTTTTAGACAATTAGTTAAACATTAGTTAGTGCTTGTTGATTGTCATACTTTTAATACAGTTTTCATTCAGCTGCAGGCAGTTGACATCTCATATCATTATAGTTTGTTTTGTTCAGACTTAGAGCCTTAGTTTCAAACTGAATTAATTCACTTTCAATCTATAAATAGAAATCTGATGATTACTCTTTCTTAAAAGACCCATTACTGTCAGATTATTAATTAATCCTTTTTAGGTGCAAAATACCATATCTGAAATAGCCTGTTCCCTCATTGTTCAGACTGAACTAGAAAACCATTCACAAATTCACCCTATGTACAACCACCACCGATTTGGTTTCTCCAGTTCATTCATACTTAATAATCCTCTGTAATTACATTGATTGTATCTCCCTTTAATTTCCTGATTTTACACCCTATATTGTCACCACTCTGTCAACAACTCCCACCAAATCTTTCTGCATTTTGCTTGACATCAGCACCACCAAATTTAATCGACTTGTCTGTGACACGTTAGTTTTGCAAGAACCTACTCAATGTCAGTCTAAATGTGTCTTTGCTGATAATTACCAGCTGATTTATTTCCCTTCACCCAAGTTATTTCTATGCCTAGCTTTGCCTGTGGCTTTGGCAGTATGTTCATAGACCATAAAATGACCTTGCACGCTTTTATTTTTAATCCTCGTGTTACTCGGGTTGACGGCTTATGAACTTTGCTTGCAATGTACCAAGTACGATCATCACATCACAGAAACAGGGCTCTGTAGGGTGTAATTTGGTAAGAATGCATTTTGTATATGAACACCAATCTCGTTACATATGGAGACCAGGCATGATTTCCCTGATAGCCTTTAGCTTAAAATAAGATCAAGTTAATGGTCTTCTACTTCTTCTTCTTGCGTATGGCGTGCACAGCCTAAAGTTGCAAGTCAACTTGTTCTATTTGATCTATTTGTTTGTGCACGTCGGGTTGATTGCATTAGTCGAAACAGGGTGGACCATGTGAAGGTTGCAATCTCCCACCCCAGGTAAATGGTGAATGTTGGCTAATTATTTAATTATCTCTGAGCGAAAACAATACTTTCTGATCAATAGTTATAAAGTATCACTAATATTGTAAACACACAGTTTAATTTGGAATTGATGGTTCTGTGAGAAATGGATAGTAGCTCATAGCTGATAGCTTATTGGACATTTATCTCCTCCCGCCTAGATTACTGCAACTCCCTATACACTGGCATCAGCCAATCTTCCCTGTCCCGCCTGCAACTGGTCCAAAACGCCGCAGCGAGACTCCTGACGGGCACCCGAAAAAGGGACCACATCACCCCGATCCTGGCCTCTCTCCACTGGCTCCCTGTGCGGTTCTGTATACATTTCAAGACCCTCCTCTATGTCTAAAAAACCCTCAATGGGCTTGCCCCCTCCTATATTAAAAATCTTCTCACCCATCACTCCACCTCCAGGTCCCTCAGATCGGCCGACTTGGGGCTGCTGAATATCCCGCGGTCTAGGCATAAGCTTAGGGGCGACCGCGCCTTTGCGGTTGCAGCCCCTAGACCGTGGAACAGCATCCCCTTTCCCATCAGAACTGCCCCCTCCATCAACTCCTTTAAGTCAAGACTAAAAACTTATCTATACTCCCAAGCCTTTCCTGACGTCCACTGAGCGAGGGCTATATGTATATATGTATGTAGTTTGTTTGTTTATACTATTCTTATAACAAATGTAAAGCACTTTGGCCAACAGAGAGTTGTTTTTTAAATGTGCTATATAAATAAATGTGACTTGACTTGACTATAGGGGGGCGGCACAGTGGCGCAGCAGTAGAGTTGCTGCCTTACAGCACATACAGCACCAGAGACCTTGGATCGATCCCGACTATAGGTCCTGTCGGTATAGAATTTGTACTTTCTCCCCGTGACCGTGTGGGTTTTCTCCGTGATCTTCGGTTTCCTCCCACACTCCAAAGACATGCAGGTTGGTAGGTTAATTGGCATGATGTAAGTGTAAATTGTTCCTAGTGTGTGTAGGATAGTGTTAATGTGTGGGGTTCCCTGGTCAGTGCGGACATGGTGGGCCGTTTATTTGTATCTAAAATAAACTAAACTGAAGCTTATTAGTTTTCTTCAATGGGCTATAGGTGACAGCACAAGTAGATAAGGGTGGTTAAGAAGGCAGGTGGTACGATTGCCTTCATTGCTTGGGGCATTAAATATAAGAGTCAGGAAGTCATGATGCAGGTATAGGGCTTTGGTTAAGCCCCATTTGGAGTATTGTGAGCAGTTCGGATCGCCCCATTCCAAAAATATGTGGAGGCTATGGAGAAGGTGAAGAGAAGGTTTACCAGAATGCTGCTTGGATTAGACGGTTTCAGCTGCAGGGAAAGGATAAATTATGAGAGACCTTTTTCCCAGGGTGGGAATGTCCAACGCTCGAGAGGGAGAAGGTGGAATGGAGATGCGTGGGTGGTGTTTTTTACTGAGAGTGTCAGGAACACATTGCCAGGGTTGGTGGTGGAGGCAGAAATGATAGTGGTGTTTAAGAGGCTTTTAGATAGGTGCATGAAAGTTCAAGGATTTGAGCGATATGCATCATGTGCAGGCAGATGACATCAGATTGGCATCATGTTCTGTGCCGAACATGATGCCAATCTTGCCAATATTTGTAGGCCGAAAGGCCTGTTCCTGTGCTGTATTTTCTATATTTGATGCCTCTTCAGACTAGTTATATATCAACTGAACTTAGACAAAAATGCTGGAGAAACTCAGCGGGTGAGGTAGCATCTATGGAGCGAAGGAAATAAGCAATGTTTCGGCCCAAAACTTTGCCTATTTCCTTAGCTCCACAGCTATATTTAAGAGGGAGTTAGATGTGGCCCTTGTGCCTAAAGGGATCAGGGGGTATGGAGAGAAGGCAGGTACAGGATACTGAGTTAGATGATCAGCCATGATCATATTGAATGGCGGTGCAGGCTCGAAGGGCCGAATGGCCTACTCCTGCAACTATTTTTCTATGTTTCTACACTGCCTCACCCGCTGAGTTTCTCCAGCATTTTTGTCTATTTTGATTTTCCAGCATCTGCAGTTCCTTCTTGAACATATATCAACTGAAAATGGCCTCAGAATGAATGGCAGGCAAAAATACATCATGGAACTTGCGTTCTTATGACTCCACGATCAGAGACAAAGAAATCTTCTCTGTCATTGTAATGAAAAGTTTATACAGAAACTGAGCATTAATCTGGGGCAGCAGTAATACTAATCAGAATATTGATTTTGCTAAATGGGATTTATTTACTCAGACTGGAGCAGACTCGAATGTTATTGTTAAACATATTGATCTCATCTCTAAGCAACAAGATTGAAGTAACTGGCCCCACTTTAGAGATGAGAATATAATTTTTTGTTCAGTACAACTCTAACAGAATGCTGCACTATAAAAGGTCCCAGCCTTAAACAATAATTAGACCAAGATTTCAGAAACCTAATGTGGTTGCTAAGATGCATATGTGTATTCCACAAGGACCAGAACATTGTCACGGCACCAACACCAATATTCAGCCCTCTAACTATATCAAAAAGTAAGTACAGCACAGGAACAGGCCCCTCTCTCCACAATATCCATGCCGAACATGATCAATGTTAATCTAATCTCCTCTGCCAGCACATTATTAATATCTTTCATTCCATGGATATCCATGTGCCTATCTAAAATGCCACTAATGTACCTTCCTGCATCACCAACCCTGGCCAAGTTTAGTTTAGTTTATACAGACAGCGGAAACAGGCCATTCAGCCCACTAGTCCACACTGACCAGTGACCACCACAGATTAACACCACTCTACGCACACTAGGGACAATTTACATTTGTATTTATACCAAGCCTATTAACCTACAAACCTGTACGTCTTTGGGGTGTTCTGACTGTCTACCCTATCTATGCGTCTCATAATTTTATATATTTCTATAAGGTCTCCCCTCTGCCTCCAATGCTGCAACAATCCAAGTTTGTCCAATCTTTTTTCCTTATAGCATTCTGGTGAACCTCTTCTGCAGCCTCTCCAAAGACTTCACATCTATCTCATAATGGGGTGACCAGAACTGCACACAATGTTCCCAATGCCGCCCAAATTAAGTCCTAAAAGCTGCATCATGACTTCCCGATTCTTATATTCAATGCCCATGGCAATGAAGGCAAGTACTGTATATCACACACCTTCTTTGCCCATTATTTACATGCACTGTCACCTTTTGTGAGCTATGAACTTAGACTCTAATGTCCCTCTGTACGCATGTCTTTAGTGCCTTGCCATGAACTGCATACTTTCCTCTTAGACTCATCCTCCCAAAGTGCAACACCTCACATTTGCATGCATTAATCTCCATCTGCCATTTCTCTGCCCATTTCTTTAGATAATCTAAATCCCGCTCTACACTTTGAGCCTTTCCTCACTGTCTGCAACTCTACCAACTTTGGCAAACTTACTAACTAACAGACTGATGTCTATGACAAACCCATTGACACCCACAACTATCTTGACTACACTTCTTCCTACCCTGTTTCCTGCAAAGATTCTATCCCCTATTCCCAATTCCTCCGTCTACACTGTATCTTTGCCAAAGATGAGATGTTCCACACCAGGACGTCCAAGATGTTCCACCTCCCCCTAGTAGCAACAGAGACAGAGTCTCCCTGATCTTTACCTTTCACCCCTTGAGTATACAACACATAATCCTCTCACATTTTTGCCACCTCCAACGGGATCCCACCACTTGTCACATCTTCCCATCTCCACCCCTTTCCGCATTCCGCTGAGACCGTTCCCTCCGCAGCTCCCTACTTAACTCACCCCTTCCCACCTAAACCACCCCCTCCCCATGTATCTTCCCCTGCAACGGCAGGAATGCAACACCTGTCCCTATACCTCTACCCTCGACTCCGTCCAGGGACCCCAACAGTCCCTTGAGCTGAGGCAGAGGTTTACTTGCACCTCCTCAACCTCATCTATTGCATCCATTGTTCAAGATGTGAACTCTTATACATTGGCGAGACCATATGTAAACTGGACGATCGTTTCGCTCAGTCTGCCTTGATCTCCCGTTGCCAAAAAGTTGAATTTCCCTTCCTCCTCCCACCCTGCCCTTTCAGTCTGAGGCCTCCTACATTGACAGAGTGGGGCTAAAAGCAAATTTCAGGAACAGCATCTCATATTTTTGCTTGGGCGGTGGTATTGATTTCTCTAACTTCAAGAAACCCCTGTAATCCCTCTCTCCATCCCTCCCCCACCCAAGTCACACCAGCTTCTCATTCCCACCTAGCAAACAGCTAACAATGGCCTGTTTCCTTTATCATCATTACTTTTTTATACTGTATCTCTGTTCTATTTCTCTTCACCTCTCTCGCTTCCCTCCATTCTGAAGAAGGGTCTCGACCCGAAACGTCACCCATTCCTACTCTCCAGATATGCTGCCTGTTCCGCTGAGTTACTCCAGCATTTTGTGTCTATCTTAAACCAGCATCTGCAGTTCCTTCCTGCACCATCTACATTTCCATTCAAGCCAATTATATGTATCACAAACAACTTGAGATCCTGGCCTGATTCCTGTGGAATTCCATTGCAACGAGGAGCGGCCTCCAACAGGAAGACCGGGGGGCTCTGGTGCCGACTACTCAACTCACCGTCGCGGAGCTGGCCAAGTCCAGAGCGGGTGGAGCGGTGGTGGAGCGCTGCTGCGGCCCGACCTCCGGAAATTCGGAGGCTGCAACTGGGAGCGGTACCGGGAGCCCGCGGGTCCCTGGGGGGAGACCGCTTTTCAGGGCTCCCGCAACGGCGGCTTCTCCCACCCGAGTTGCGGGGTCGAAGAGCTCCTGGAGCGGGGCCTTACAGCACCGCCCCACGCGGCTTGGAATGGCCGCGGGACTCTGCGAGCGCACGCCGGGGCTCTAACATCAAGAACCCGGAGTGCGACCTTGCATCACCCAGCGTGGCTTTAATGGCCGCAGGACAATCGCCATCGCCAGCCGGGGGCTTTGACTTTGACTCTGACATCGGGGGGGGGGGCGAAGAGTGCAGTGGAGAGATAAGGTTTTTTGGCCTTCCATCACAGCGATGTGATGGATGTTTATGTAAATTATGTTGTGTCTTGGGTCTATTTGTTTGTAATGTATGGCTGCAGAAACGGCATTTCGTTTGGACCTCAAGGGGTCCAAATGACAAATAAATTGTATCTTGTATCTTGTATATTTCATGACATTGGTGATTAAAGTTTAATAAAAAGACAAAACTGCCTTTTAAGCTTCGACTGATGACGTCACAATGAGGTGGGCGACCACGATGTCTCAGGTCGGCGCCCGTTTCACACACATAATATTCCCCGAGCTCCAAGTGACTTCAGCGGGAAGGCCACGTTCTGCTTTTTCTAACCCCGGCTTCTACCGCAACGCCCTGGTTGGGGTTTTACGCGCCCATCAAGGAGCCAATGAGACCGCAGCAACGGGGCCGTGGTGGCGGTGAGGCATCGTGACGGTGGGGCCCCGCGGCGGCGGTGGGGTCTGGGCCTGTCGGTTGGCCCGGTGAGAGATGACCTGGGGTTGCTGCTGCTTCTCCGTGCTAGCTGTGGGCCTGGGGCCGCTGGTGTCGTCAGTCTGGCACTGCCAGATGACCCAGCGGTAGTTGAGCTGGGGTTGCAGCTTCTTCTCTGCGCTATCTGTGGCCCCAGGCCAACGGGCAGCTTGGAGAAGAAGCAGCAACCCCAGCTCAAATAGGCAGCCAAACCCCCCCCCCCCCCCCCCCCAGGTTATTCACATCCCCCACCCCCTCCGCCCCAGGGATATTCGCCAACATCATCAAAGACCCACACCATCCTGGCCACACACTCATATCACCGCTGCTATCAGGAAGAAGGTACAGGAGCCTGAAAATTGTAATGTCCAGGTTCAGGAACAGCTTCTTCCCTGATTCTCGACCCCTCCCATACAGCCCCACTGCCCCCCCCCCCCCCCAACGCCCCCCTCTCGGTCTAGTCTAAACTCTAAATGGCTCGATTGTAACTATGTATGCCTTACTGCTAACTGGATAGATAATAGATTGTAGGTGCAACACCGCCATTCACTGTGATCATGGCTGATCATCCACAATCAGTACCTGGTTCCTGTCTTCTCCCCATATCCCTTGACTCCTCTTTCTTTAAGAGCTCTATCTACCTCTCTCTTGAAAGCAACCAGAGAATTGACCTCCACTGCCTACTGAGACAGAGAATTCCACAGATTCTCAACTCTCCGGGTGAAAAAGTTTTTCCTCATCACCGTTCTAAATGGCATACTCCTTATTAAGAACCATATAACCATATAACAATTACAGCATGGAAACAGGCCATCTCGACCCTTCTAGTCCGTGTTATTCTTAAACTATGGCCCTTAGTTCTGGACTCCCCCAACATTGTGAACATGTTTCCTGCCTGTAACATGTTCAATCCCTTAATAATCCTATATGTTTCAATAAGATCCCCCTCATCCTTCTAAATTCGAGTGTATACAACGCAACAAAAAGCTTTTCACTGTATCTCAGTACATGTGACAATAAACTAAATTGAACACATCCTCAAAAATGTCAATCAGGCTTGTACAACATGACTGGCCTTGATCAAAGCCATGCTGACAGTTCCTAATTGGACCATTCTCTTCCAAAGTTGAGTAGACCCTATCCTGAAGAATCCTTTCCAAAAGCTTCACAATCACTGATGTAAGACTCACGGGACTATCATTATCTAAATTACTTTCTCTTCCCTTCTTAAACAAGGAAAACACATTGGCTGCCATCCAGTCCTCTGGGACCTTGCATGTGGCTAAAGAAAATGAAAAGGTTTTCCATTGAGATGCCTGTAATTTTTGCATTTGCCCCTCTCAACATCATGGGGTAGGTTCCATCAGATCCTGGGGATTTATCCATGTTAATGTTTAGTTTAGAATTACAGCATGGAAACAGGCTCTTGAGCCCACCAAGTCCACACCGACCACTGATCATCCCATCACACTAGTTTAGTTATCCCACTTTCACATCACATTAGAGGCAGTCACGGTGAAGCAGTGGTAGAGATGTTGCCTTACAGCGCCGGATACCCGGGTTCGATCCCGACTACGGGTGCTGTTTGTACGGAGTTTGTACATTCTCCCCGTGACCTGCGTGGGTTTTCCCCGAGATCTGTGGTTTCCTCCCACACTCCAAAGACGTACAGGTTTGTAGGTTAATTTACTTGGTAAATGTGAAAATGTTCCCTAGTGGGAGTAGGATAGTGTTAATGTGCTGGGATCTCTGCTCGGCGCGGACCCGCTGGGCAGCAGGGCCTGTTTCCGTGCTGTATCTCTAAAATAAACTAAACCAAAAAGGCAATTTACAGAGGCTAATTAACCTACAAACTGCACATCTTTGGGATGTGGGAAGAAACTGGAGCACCAGGAGAAAGCCCATGCGGTCACAAGGATAACATGCAAACTCCACACAGACAGCATCTTAGGTCAGATCAAACTGAGGTCTCTGGCTCTGTGAGGCAATGGCTTGACCAGCTGCTCCACTGCGTGCAAGCATGATTAGAAACACTTTATTTTTTATCTCAAACTGCTCTGGTATACTGGTATCCCCCATTGTGATCTCACTATCATCGATGCCCTATTCCTTGGTGAATACAGATGAGTACAAATACTCACTTAGTGCCTCACCCTCTGACTGTAAGCATAAATCCCCTCATTTATCCTTGAGCGGACCTATCTCCTCTTTGATCATCCTTTTGTTTTTAATGTGAGTATTGAAAAAAACCTATGCACAAGATTCAATGAGCAATCTTCATTGGTGTTTTGAAATAATTTCCATGCAAAATAAATGCAAAATGCATCTCCACATATTGCTCATTACAATTTGAAGTATGTGAAATGCTTCTGGATAGTTTTGTGGGAAGTGTAAAGACATTTTATTTGTATAAAGTACAACTAATATTCAATTTGCATCAATCAAATTTACAGCAATAATGTATTCACCTCACAGTTGGGAGTTTTGAATCACCTGTGCTTCAGTTAACTCCATCACTTTTGTAGACAATGAACTGTCCTTTGTAGACAAGGAACTGCAGATGCTGGTTTCAACCAAAGATAGACACAAAATGCTGGAGTAACCCAGCGGGGCAGGCAGCATCTAGAGAGAAGGAATGGGTGACGTTTCAGGTCGAGACTTTTCTTTCCACCCAAAACGTCATTCATTCCTTCTATCCAGAAATGCTGCCTGTCCCACTGTGTTACTCCAGCATTTTGTTGTCTATCTTCGTTTGAAACCAGCATCTACAGTTCCTTCCTACACATTTTGCGAGCTCTTCACATTATTTTCTTACCTCTTGCCTCTTCCTAAGGGATAACAAGGTCGTAAGGGATAGGAGTAGAATTAGGCCATTCGGCCCATCAAGTCTACTCCACCATTCAATCATGGCTTTTCGTTGTCTCTGTACTGTACACTGACAATGACAATTAAAAATTGAATCTGAATGGCTGATCTATCTCTCCCTCCTAACCCCATTCTCCTGCCTTCTCCCCATGACCTCTGACACCTGCATTAATCAAGAATCTATCGATCTCAGCCTTAAAACTATCCACTGACTTGGCCTCCACAGTCTTTTGTGGCAAAGAATTCCACAGATTCACCACCCTCTGACTAAATACATTTCTCCTCATCTCCTTCCTAAAAGAACGCCCTTTAATTCTGAGGCTATGACCTCTAGTCCTAGATTCGTTGATCTTTTTCAGCCATCTCTTCCAAGTACCCTGTGTACATGGTTATGAAAAGTGCTGCTGCTGCTGCAAATTTTCAAACATTTCCTGCATATTCACAATTGATGTTCATATTTCTTTTACCCACCTTATGTTCTGACATCATGCCTGATTATACCAATTCTGAATAACAATCTCAGACCATTTAGCGATGCTCCTTTTACCTTCTTCACTAGTTTTTCCTGTGTTTTGACACTCAGAGCTAAATAATAACACAGGGAGAAACTTTAAATATGTCTTGTTTATAAATCATGTTCTCTTTCCCTAAAGCTGGTGTCCTAACATTGCAATGAAAGAAATTTAATGAGATGAGTTGCACTAGCAATGTAAAAACATAAACCGCTGAGATGGAGAAAATGAGGTTTTATTGCAAACAAAAACACAAATCGCTGGAGGAACTCAACTCCGGCAACATCTGTGAGATGGAAAGGAGACAAAAGAGTTTCCGATAAGGAAAGAAGTAGAGGAGTGAAATGTAAAGGCGGAGGGAGGGATCAGGTGAGAGAGGAAAAAAGAGATGAAAAGAAATATGAAAAAGGATCAGAGTAACTAGGGTGGTGGGTGAAATGAGGAAGGGAAAGATGAAAGAGAGAGGCGACGTTTCCAACTTGCTCACCCCCACTACAATCAATCTGAAAAAGGGTCCAGACACAAAACATCACCTATCCATGTCTTCCAAAGATGCTGCCCGACCCTCCGACTTATTCCAGCGTTTTGTGTTGTACACAAGATTGCAGCATCTGCAGTTTCTTGTGTCTCCGGCAACTAGGATTAGCTTGGGCAGTAGGCAAATTGATGTGATGCGATGATTTGGGTTGAGGGGTCTGTTTCTGTGCTGTACAACTTCATGTCTTTAAATAATTGATAAGGAAAATAATAAAATGGTGTAATATGTTTGATAGACTGAAACAGAGCTAAACGTTTCAGTGGTCAAGGGGTGAAAGTCGGTACTTTGGGAATTGAATCGGGAGCCAAATCAGCATTTAATTTAAAAGATTTAGGGTCAATAAATAAGATATTGTAGCGGCACCTAGTGGTGGGTGGAGAGGGCAGAACCCTCCTCATTGGTCGGTGCGGTCATGTGACTGCAGGGTGTTGGTTTTCCCGGGCTTTTGGGGATGTGTCAGTTAGTTAGTCAGCACTCCTCCCCAAATATCCTCTAGCGGAGTAAGATAGACCACTCCTGCTAAATGCAATGGGCTGACGTGTAGTACGCAACAGAGCGGAACGTGGGCCTTTTTTCCATCCATTTCAGTAACCCGACCCGACCCGACTCGCAGTGTAATCAACGTTGCGAGGGAACAGTTTGTGTTAATACATTATAATTCTGAAAAAGAGAAGATTTGTACCAAAGATCTTTGATTTTAACGAGGATGTTTCCGTAACCGGCTTCCGTCTCCGCACTAGTATCTTTGCTCCGCTACGGGATCTTTGGTGCGGAGACAGAAGCTGGTTATGGAAATGGGGCCGAAAATTACCCATGAATCTGCCCATGACCGTATTACGTCGTTTTTGTCGAGTGATCTATCTTGCTTGCTATCGGATCTTTGCTCCTTCCAGCGACAGGAGCTTATTATTGTTAGTGTAGACAGACTCCCGAACTTCACAGGTTTTCTTTGTTCATTTTTATTAAAAATAAAAAACCTTTTCGCTCAACCTGTCTGGTCTCACTACAATATATGCAGGAGGCTTTAAAATTTGGGATACTCTTTCACACACAGCCGGTGGAAGAAGCTGTGAAAGAGATAAAGGGATGGTTTCAACTGGAGAAGAGTTGGGTGATGTTACCCTGTATATTTGCATGAAGGGTCTCGACCCAAAACGTCACCTATTCCTTTACTCTAGAGATGCTGCCTGTCCCACTGAGTTACTCCAGCTTTTTTGTGTCTATCTTCGGTTTAAACCAGCATCTGCAGTTCCTTCCTACACCTTTGGTCCACAATGTTTGCACAATGAACATGATATCAAGACCATCACTTCTCAACCAACACGCAAGCCATGTCCCTTTATTTCCATGCATATCCATATGTCTATGTAAAAGTCTGTTGAATGCTGCTGTCGAATATGCTTCAATCATAACCCCGACAGTGTGCTCCAGGCCATCTACACCCTGTGTGTAAAAAAAACCATGAAAAAACCTGCACATCCTCATCAAACCTTACCCCTCCTCCTTAAACCTATACCCTCCAGCATTTGATTTTTCCATTCTGAGAAGTACGCTCTGACTGTTTTCTCTAGCGATCCCTCTCATAATTTCATATTGTTCCAGCAGTTCTCCCCACAGCCTACGGCATTCCAGAGAAAATAATCCAAGTCTGTCCAACCTCTCCCTGTAGCTAATACATTCTAATCCAGGCATCTTTCTGGTAAACCTCGTCTGCACCCTTTCCGTCGCCTTTACACCCTTCCTGTAATGGGTGAACTCGAGAAGTGGCCTGACCAAAATCCATTAAAGCTGCATTATGACATCCTGATTCATATTTTCACTGCTGCAGCATATAAATGCAAGCATGCCACATTCCTCTTTATCATTCTTTTTACTTGTTTCCACTTTCTGTGAAGGATGGACTTGGACCTCATGGTTCCTCTATACATCAATGCAGTTCAGGCTCATGCCATATATTGTTTATTTTCCCTTTACATTTCACCTCCCAAAGAGCAACACCTCATGCTTGCTCAGATTAAACTTCACCTGCCATTTCTCCACCTATTTCTGCAGCTGATCTATATCCCGCTGTAAACTTTGACGGCGTTCCTCACAGTCCACGACCCTTGCAATCTTGGTTTCATCTGCAAACATCATAAGCAACCTGTCTATGTTTATGTCCAAGTCATGTATATATACCACAAACAGCAGTGGTCCCAGCACTCATCCTAGTGGAATTCCACTGGTCACAGGCCTCCAGCCTGAGTATTGTCCTCCCACCACAACCCTCTGTCTTCGATCAGTAAGCCAGTTCTGAATCCATATGCCCAAGTCAAAGTTAATCCCGTGCATCTCAATCTTTTAGATCAGCCTACCATGGGGTACTTTATTGAACGCCTTACTGAAATCCATGTAGACAACATCCACAGACGCTGTACCCTCAATGATCATCTTTGTCACTTCCTCAAAAAACTCAATCAAGTTAGCAAGACAAGATCTGCTGTGCAAAGCCATATGGACCGTCCTTAATCAACCTATTCCGTTCCAAATGCAAGTTGATCCTATATCGTGGGATCATAGAAACATAGAAAATAGGTGCAGGAGGAGGCCATTCGGCCCTTCGAGCCAGCACCGCCATTCATTGCGATCATGACTGATCGCCCCCAATCAATAACCCGTGCCTGCCTTCTCCCCATATCCCTTGATTCCACTAGCCCCTAGAGCTCTATCTAACTCTCGCTTAAATCCATCCAGTGACTTGGCCTCCACTGCCCTCTGTGGCAGTGAATTCCACAAATTCACAACTCTCTGAGTGAAAATGCGTTCCATCTGGAGGGGGGCAGCAACAAGGCGGTAGGACCGCTTACCCGGCGCTCCGCTATCCCGACACCGCGCCGAGCCCTGCCCCGCTAGCGCCTAAGCAGCGGGCTGCAAGTAACGTCACGGAGGCATCCGGCCGGTGGCTCCGACTTATTGGATGGGACATCTTTCCACCTGCCCGGAAGGAAAGATAGTCGCCTGCACAGACCTGCCCCCGCTCGACTCCACAGAGGAGCGTTTCATCTCGCGGGGGCAGCAACAAGGCGGTAGGACCGCTTACTGGCCGGTCCGCTACCCCGACACCGTGACCGAGCACAGCTCCGCTAGCTCCTGAGCAGCGGGCTGGATGTAAAGCCAAGGAAGAGGCATCTGGCCGGAGGCTCTGACTTATCGGACGGGGACGTTTCTCCACCCACGCGGGGGAGAGACAGCCTCCTGAGCCGCATGGAGCGGCTCTTGGAGCAGGAGCTCCAGCGAGGTGCACCCCAGGAGGGGCGCTCTCGCAGAGGGGGTCAGGCTCTCCCTCCACAGTGCCTTGTGCACTGTCCATTGCTTCCTCCTTTCCAGAGGATAGCTTTGATGACCAGGGCTGGGCTGGTCAAGAACAGGGGCAATTGTTGAAGATCTCGGGAGTATGCAAGGGTGCAGGAACAGGAAGAGCTGCTAGGTGTGGTGGACAGCTACGTGGAAACCCCATGTGCAGGAGGCGTTAAAAGCCTGACGACAGCCATCACATCATTTTTTCCTCGTTCCATGGACAAATACGGAGATGACCACAACCTTCGTAAACAAGTCATAAGACGCCAGCCATTGAGCCAGACCCGCAAAAACCTCACAAAGCATATGAAGGACATGCAAGACATTACCAAACTTTCGGCTCATGGGGGCAGGGCCAGGACGAGTAACCAAAAACAGTAATTCCTACGCAGCAGCAACCCATCGCGTCCATCAGTCAACGTCTACCATATCGGACTGATGAAAGCTCGGGGTCCGCATTCTATCACTGAAAGTCTTCTTTAGACCAGGGCCCAGAGTGGACCCCATGGAAAATGTGTCACCCCCCAACGTCACCACCACGTCAGACGACGTGCAACACTCATTGGACCGGCAGGAAACAGAAGAATACCCATAACCATGGAGGGAGGTGGGTCTGGTTCCTACCAGTATATAGAGCATACCAACACATGGGAGTCTATCACGAGTGATCAGTATATACTCAATGGCATTAGTGAATACAATTCATACTAGAAAAATTGCCACCAGGTCAACATTCACCCCAGAGGGTATTTTTCCTCTCTCCGTTAAAGAAACAAGAGGGACAAGCTGAACTGGTGAGAATAATTACAAAGGGTGTCATGGGGAAACCTGAACCCTTGCAATTCGTATCAAATATATTCACTAAACCCTAAAAAGATGGCGGATGTCCCATCATCATTGACTTAACTTCACTAAATATGTTTGTTAAGTATATACATTTCAAAATGGAACCGGTTGTTACTGCCAAACAACTAAATTCCAAAGGATACTTCATGGCAAGCATTCATCTTAAAGATGTTTACCATTTAGTACCATTCACAAGGATCATCGCAGATACCTGAAATTTACCTGGATGGGGCAGCTATAGCAGTTTAAAGCGTTACCCAATGGGCTCACATCAGCCCAAGAGTGTCACCCAGACACTAAAACCAGCTCTGGCAATATTCAGAAGACAAAAACATATTGTCATTGCATATCTTGATGATATCCTAAATGGTAGGCAAGACCATGAATTTGACTATGTTAGCTGTTCAGCTATCAAACAGTTATTTGAAACCCTGGGGTTGTCTTACATCCAGATAAATCTAAGTTGAAGCCATCCTCTATCATGGACTACTTGGGCTTCACAATTAATTCAGTCTACGTGACTGTAACATTGCCAAGAGACACATAGTTGAATTGGCACAATCGTACAACAATTTAATGGTCAACAAACTACCAACTACTCGACAAGTAACAGAGTAATTGGGATAATGGTAGCAGCATTTCCAGCTACATAATTCGGATCTTTGTACCAAAAACGACATACAGGTCATTATGATCGTTTCATGAAGTTACTCACTGAAGTAATATCAGAACTACAGTGTGGTGGGCAAAAAACGTTTGACATAGGTTCAGCCTATTATCATCACTAACCCTACGTCAGTTATCCAAACAGATGCAAGTGCTCATGACTGGGGAGCAACTAACTCTATATCCAGCACAAGTAGTAGATGGTCTAACCCAGAATCATTGTTACCACTTACACTGGGCATTAATTATCTAGAGATGTTTGGGTGACTTTTTATGGTTTAAAAACATATGCATAAATATGCATCACTTGCATGTACGGTTATAAATAGATAATACTACGGTGGTGGCTTACATTAACCATATGGGCGGCATAAAATCGGTATCATGTGACAAGTTGGTCAATACAATTTGGCAATGGTGTGTCCAAAGACATATTTGACTATCAGTAACTTGGCTAACCAGGTAAGCTAAATACAGTGGCAGACACCAGATCACGTAAATTTAATGACAACATCGAATGGATGTTAAAACCCCCAAAATATATATTTTTCACAAAAGTTATCAAGCAATATGGCACGCTAGATATCAATTTATTTGCATCTAGACTAAATCACCAGGTACCTATGTATGTCGCTTGGGAACCAGACCCTGAGGCAGCAGCAGTAGATGCGTTTGCGCTGGATTGGGGAAATTTTTCTTCTATTCATTTCCTCCCTTCTGCCTCATCAGTCGCACAGTACAAATGGACTCTGCTTCAGGTATTTTGATAGTACCCGACTGGCCTACACAGCCATGGTTCCCAATACTCCGTGACATGGTTGTTGGAACTCCGATGGTATTCCCCAGTGACCCAGAGTTATTAACACCCAGTGTTGGGCACAAGCCACCCGTGCCATGAGAAAATCAAACTCCTGGGTTGCAGATGCTGCACAAACCACTTCTGGCACTGGGATTATCATAACAAACCGTCGACACCATGTCAGCATCCCTCTGAACATCCACTAAAACAGCACTTGTCCAGCATCAAAAAATGGGAGAAGTACTGCTTGGATACAGGGACCACCTACTCAACCGCTACAGTTACCAACGTACTGGAATTCCTGGCGAACCTTCACCACGATGAAGGACTCAGCTACAGAGCCATCAACACAGCTAGAAGTGCCCTGCCTGTCTATTTAAAACCAGCTCCAGGACAACAGGCCATGGGGTCCCACCCGCTGGTGGTCAAACTAATGAAGGGTATTTACAACTCTAACCCCTAGACCAAGGTACACCCATATATGGGATGTCAGTGTGGTACTGACATACCTCAGGGGATGCCCACCAGCCAGATTCCTCAACCTGAAACCATCTATGCACAAAACACTCATGTTGATGGCACTTGTAGCTGCACAGAGGGTCCAGTCACTACACCTATTGCGACTGGACACCATGCTCACAGCTCCAGACCAGATCTCTGTCGTTATCCAGAGAATGATCAAACGGAGCAGACCAGGAACACCTAATCCAGACGTGGAATTCTGAGCTTACCCGCCAGAAACACGGTTATGTGCCATGACCCTATTATCCTACATAGACACAACCAAAATATTCGAGGGAGATGAAAAGCCTTGTGGGTCAGTCACAAAAAACCTTATGGTCGGGTGACGAGCCATTTCGAGATGGCTCAAGCAGGTGCTAAAAGCTGCTGGGATAAAAACTAACATGTACAAAGTTCATTCCACCAGGGCAGTATCCACATCAATGGCTAAACGAATGGACGTGCCTATAAACCACATCCTGGCTACAGCAGGATGGTGGGGGGGAAAGACCGTTCAGAAATTTTATAATAATCCGTTGGCAAAACCTGTTTTATTTGCAGGAAAGATTTTACAAACTGCAAATATTTAATTTAAGCCCAGGGGAACAAATTAATTTCTTTGTTGTTATTGTTAAAAAATACCATAGTGTTTTTCTACAAACAGATTCATTGGTTGATTACGATAACACACTTCCTCCCTCAAAGACATCGGCAGTGATGTAGTAATAAATGTTACACGGTTTGAAATCACAGAGCTTTGAAATCTTCACGGATTCACTCACGTGACTCCGAAGTAAAATAGTAAGATTAAACGAGAACTTACCAGTTTGAAGTTTGATCTGTATTTTATGAGGCATTACGATGAGGGATTACGTGCCCTCCGCTCCCACCCTCAATAATATGGGTCAAATTCATAAACTGATGCTTCTTATCTTTACTATGTTTACTTCAATAACTGTGTCTATCTGTGATTCCAAACCGCTGCTTTGAAGTATGCCGTGCTTGCGTGCTGAACGGGTTCTTCACGTAATCCCTCATCGTAACTCCTCATAAAATACAGATCAAACTTCAAACTGGTAAGTTCTCGTTTAATCTTACTATTTTATATGTTTCTATAGGAATCCCCCTCATCCTTCTAAATTTCAGTGAATACAAGCCTAGTCTTTTCAATCTTTCCTCATATGACAGTCCCGCCATCCCTGGGATCTGGGATCAATCTCGTGAACCTACGCTGCACAGCATCAATCACAAGGATGTCCTTCCTCAAATTAGGAGACCAAAACTGTACACAATATTCCAGATGTGGTCTCACCAGAGCCCTATACAACTGCAGAAGAACCTCTTTACTCCTATACTGACATCCTCTTGTTATGAAGGCCAACATTCCATTAGCTTTCATCACTGCCTGCTGTACCTGCACGCCACCTTTCAGTGACTGGTATACAAACATGCCCAGGTCTCGCTGCACTTCCCCCTTGCCTAACCTAACCCCATTGAGATAATAATCTGCCCCCTTGTTTTTGCCGCCAAAGTGGATAACCTCACATTTATCTATATTATACTGCATTTGCCACGCATCTGCCCACTCACTCAACCTGTCCAGGTCACCCTGCAACCTCCTAACATCCTCTTCACAGCTCACACTGCCACCCAGCTTTGTGTCATCTGCAAACTTGCTAGTGTGGCTCCTAATTCCTTCTTCCAAATCATTAATATATATGGTAAGCAGTTGCGGCCCCAACATCGAACCTTGCAGCACTCCACTCGCCACTGCCTGCCATTCTGAAAAGGACCCGTTCACTCCTACTCTTTGCTTCCTGTCTGTCAACCAATTTTCTATCCATGTCAACACCCTACCCCCAATACCATGCGCTCTAATTTTAGTCACCAGTCTCCCGGGCGGGCCCTTATCAAAGGCTTTCTGAAAGTCTAGATACACTACATCCACTGGCTCCCCTTCATCCATTTTACATGTCACATCCTCGAAATATTCCAGAAGATTAGTCAAGCATGATTTCCCTTTCATAAATCCATGTTGACTTGGACTAATCCTTTTACTGCTATCCAAATGCCCCTTTATTACCTCTTTAATAATTGGCTCCAGCATCTTTCCCACCACTAAAGTCAGGCTAACTGGTCTGTAATTCCTTGTTTTCTCTCTCTCGCTCATTTCTTGAAAAGAGGGATAACGTTAGCTATCCTCCAATCCACAGGAACTGATCCTGAATCGATCGAACATTGGATCCTTTTCAATAATTTTTCTATCACTGACCTGAGGCTCATCAGCATATATATATATATCCAGCATCTGTATTCCTTCAATTATTTTCATGATAGATAGGATCAGTTTAGTTCAGTTTAGAGATACAGCATTGAAACAGGCCCTTCAACCCACCGAGTTCATGCCGACCAGCGATCCCCACACATTAGCACAAATTACATTTATACCAAGTCAATTTACCTACAGACCTGTGCATCTTTGAAACGTAGAAACATAGAAACAGAGAAAATAGGTGCAGGAGTAGGCCATTCGGCCCTTCGAGCCTGCACCGCCATTCAATATGATCATGGCTGATCATCCAACTCAGTATCCCGTACCTGCTTTCTCTCCATACCCCCTGATCCCTTTAGCCACAAGGGCCACATCTAACTCCCTCTTAAATATAGCCAATGAACTGGCCTCAACTACCTTCTGTGGCAGAGAATTCCAGAGATTCACTACTCCCTGTGTGAAAAAAGCTTTTCTCATCTCGGCCCTAATGAATTTCCCCTCTATCCTTAAGCTGTGACCCCTTGTCCTGGACTTCCCCAACATCGGGAACAATCTTCCTGCGTGTCCAACCCCTTAAGAATTTTGTAAGTGTCTATAAGATCCCCCCTCAATCTTCTAAATTCTAGCGAGTACAAGCCGAGTCTATCCAGTCTTTCTTCATATGAAAGTCCTGATATCCCAGGAATCAGTCTGGTGAACCTTCTCTGCACTCCCTCTATGGCATCTTTGAAGTGTGGGAGGAAACCGAAGATCTTGGAGAAAGCCCACGCGGACACGAGGAAAAAGTAGAAAATCCATATGGAACGCACCCATTGTCAGGATTGAACATGGGTCACTGGCGCTGAAAACGCTGTAAGGCAGCAACTCTACCGCTGCGCCACCGTGTGCATCACTGTGTTTTATTGACATTGAAAACTTGGACAACACTAGAATGAATCAGTCCTCCAACTCAGACATTAAAGCTGTTGTCTCAGAATTGTATTTAACCTACAGGGGGTTACTGGCATCCTTGCCCTTGAGATCTTTGCAAACAAGGCATAGCAGGGGTGGATTAGGGGTTAGTAGAGAGGAAGCAATGAGCAAGAAAGCACACCTACACTATCTACTCCCTGAGAAGGCTTAGGAATTTCAGCATGTCCGCCACAACTCCCTTCACCAACTTCAACAGATGCACCATAGAAAGCATTTTATCAGGATGCATCACGGCTTGGTTTGGGAATAGCTCCATCCAAGACCGCAAGATATTGCAGCGAATCGTGGACGCAGCCCAGACCATCACACAAACCAACCTCCCTTCCATTGACTTAATTTACACCTTATGCTGCCTCGGCAAGACCAGCAGCAGAATCAAGGACGTCGCACACTGGCCACTCCCTCTTCTCCCCTCTCCCATCAGGCAAAAGGTATAGAAGTGTGAAAACACACACCTCCAGATTCAGGGACAGTTTCTTCCCAGCTGTTATCAGGCAATTGAATCATCCTACCACAACCAGAGAGCGGTGCTGAACTATCTACCTCCATTGGTGACCTCCGGACTATCTTTGATTGGACTTTACTTGCACTAAACTTCATTCCGTTATTCCGTTACACTGTAAATGGCCCGATTGTAAACTCGTATTGTCTTTCTGCTAACTGGATAGCCCACAACAGAAAGCGTTTCACTGGACCTCGGTACACGTGACAATAAACTTAACTAAACTGGATGGAACAGTGGTACAGATCACTGGCCTTGCAATAAGAATGATATGCTTGCTCTAATTCTCCGTGTAAGTGCTTGTCTGGGCTCTGATGTAGGTTTCTGTGGGGATTGTTTCCTGCCTTTTCAAAGCCACTTGCATATCAAACTATATTGCTTGCCTTGGGGACCATTGCAGGAGCCAAAACGCTATTAAAAATGTGTAACTGATCAAACAGTGTTCTGCTGATCATGAACAGCAAGAAAATCCACTGGGACATTTGTCTCCCTGTGCGTTTAAAACTTGAATATATTTGTTTGGCATAAATGTGGCAATGTGCAGACTGAGGTTACAATACTATTAAAGAAATGAATTTCAATGCTCACACAATAGAAATTCTATTTGTCAAATATATACATAACGTGAGATTATTATTGTATTCTGGATCATGTACCATGAATATATTCCCATTATTGACTCTGTGAAGTGTGCAGTTGAGGCATTTCAGTGCTCTCAGATGTTTCACAAATTTTTCCAATTAGAATCGTAGAGTCATACACTGATAAAGTGTGGAAACATGCCCTTTGGCCCAACCTGCCCACACCGGCCCAACATGCCCACACCGGCCCAACATGCCCACACCGGCCCAACATGCCCACACCGGCCCAACGTGCCCACACCGGCCCCACGTGCCCACACCGGCCCAACATGCCCACACCGGCCCAACATGCCCACACCGGCCCAACATGCCCACACCGGCCAAACCTGCCCACACCGGCCCAACATGCCCACACCGGCCCAACATGCCCACACCGGCCCAACATGCCCACACCGGCCAAACCTGCCCACACCGGCCCAACATGCCCACACCGGCCCAACTTGCCCACACCGGCCCCACGTGCCCACACCGGCCCAACATGCCCACACCGGCCAACTTTCCCACACCGGCCCCACGTGCCCACACCGGCCCAACTTGCCCACACCGGCCCAACTTGCCCAGCTACACTAGTCCTGCGCTTGTTCATGTTGTTTTCTCCCTTCTTTTCCCAACATTGGTTGTGTTCTGCACTGAGATGTATCAATGAGAGAACTGGGGTTTTATCCCGCTGTCTACAGCCAGCGTCTGCTGAAGGAGATCTGGTCAGAAACTGCCCACCACTTGCAGGAGTAGGCCATTCGGCCCTTCGAGCCTGCACCGCCATTCAATATGATCATGGTTGATCATCCAACTCAGTATCCCGTACCTGCCTTCTCTCCATACCCCCTGATCCCCTTAGCCACAAGGGCCACATCTAACTCCCTCTTAAATATAGCCAATGAACTGGCCTCAACTACCTTCTGAGGCAGAGAGTTCCAGAGATTCACCACTCTCTGCATGAAAAATGTTTTCCTCATCTCGGTTCTAAAGGATTTCCCCTCTATCCTTAAGCTGTGACCCCTTGTCCTGGACTTCCCCAACATCGGGAACAATCTTCCTGCATACTTGTCTAACTGTTTCTTAAATGTGGGGATAGTCCCTGCCTCAACTACCTCCTCTGGCAGCTTGTTCCATACACCCACCACCCTTTGTGTGAAAAAGTTACCCCTCAGATTCCTATTAAATATTTTCCCTTTCACCTTAAACCCATGTCCTCTGGTCCTCGATTCATCTACTTTGGGCAAAGGGCTCTGTGCATCTACCCGATCTAATCCTCTCAAGATTTTATACACCTCTATAAGATCACCATTCATTCTCCTGTGCTGCAAGAAAGTCCCAGTCTATTCAACCTCTCCCTATAGCTCACATCCTGGCAATATCCTCATATATCTTTCCTGTACCCTTTGATTTGAGTGTAAATCATACTAATTTATACGTACCTCTCTCTCTGTAGACATCTTATATACAAAGATTGCTGGTGAGATCATTGCAGACCATCCCATTATATGATAAAACTGGCACGATCCCAGTTACTTCTACAGTGACCTATTCAAACGTCTCTTAAATACCACTATTGCACCTACCTCAATCACAGCACCTGGCTCTCACCACCCTTTGTGTAAAAAAATTGCCCTGCACATTTCCTTTATACTTTGCCCCTCTCACCTTAAAGCTTTGCCCTCCAGATTGTGATTTGTCATCTCGGGAGGCAGGTTCTGATCACCTATCATCTATCAAAATTTAATATTCTTATATCAGATTTCTCTGTAACCTCCAGCGCTCGAGAGAAAACAATCCAAGCCTGTCTGCCACTTCTGATAACTGACACCCCCTGGTCCAGGGGATATCATTCTGGTAAAGACGAGTCTGGAGAAGGGTCTTGCCCTGGAACGTCACCCATTCCTTCCCTCCAGAGATGCTGCCTCACCCGCTAAGTTACTCCAGCTTTTTGTGTCTATCATTCAAGTAAACCTCCTCTGCATCCTTTGCAAAGCCTTCACATCCTTTCTGTAATGGTACGAACACAACTACATGCGGTACTCCAAATACGTGTAGGAGGATGAAGAACCATTGAGTATTCTTGAGACGTATGTGTATAATATAATGAAAATTGTCTTTGACAATGTACAGATGATATCACACAGGAAAATGTTCAGATATGCTTTTGCTCTATTACATATTTGTCAGTTGTAAAACATGTTTGGTTGTCTTTACATAGGCAAGAGATTGGAGAGTAGCCAATGTTGTTTCTTTTTTAAGATGAGAAGCAGGGACAGTCCAGGATATGTCAATGGTGCAGAAGATATTGGAGAAAGTTCTTTGGAATAGTATTTACTCACATTTGGAAATTAATGGGCTAATTAGGGTCAGTCAGCTTGGCTTATCCATTGTAGTTCATGTCTTACGAATTTGATTGAGGTTTCTGGGGACGTGATGATGGTGATTTAGAGGGCAAAACTAGAGGGCGTAGTTTTAATGGCCTGTCCCACTTGGCAATTTTTTCGGCGACTGCCGGGCATCATTGACTGATGTATCAGGTCACTGAAAAAGTTGAGGCATGATGCGGCGTGACGTGGCGTGATGACGCATTGACGTGCCGTGTTTCCTCAAGTGTCGCAACATTTGTTTTGTCGTCGCTGAATTTTGAAATGTTCAAAATCTTTCGGCAACCCTGATATGTCAGTCAATGACACCGGCAGTCGCTGAAAAAATCGCCAAGTGGGACAGGCCCTTTAAGGTGAGAGGGGATATGTGGGCAAAAATATTTTACAGGTTGGTGGGTACCTGGGTGGCAATGGGGGTAGACGTAATACAGCCATTTCAGAGGCTGTTACATAGGTACAGTGATATGCAGGGAACAGAAGGATATATTTGTGGGGAAATTAGTTTAATCTGGCATCATATCAACGTTATTCACTTATCATATATGTATACACTATAAATGGCTCGAATGTACTCGTATAACATATAACCATATAACATATAACAATTACAGCACGGAAACAGGCCATCTCGGCCCTACAAGTCCGTGCCGACACAACTTTTTTTCCCTTAGTCCCACCTGCCTGCACTCATACCATAACCCTCCATTCCCTTCTCATCCATATGCCTATCCAATTTATTTTTAAATGATACCAATGAACCTGCCTCCACCACTTCCACTGGAAGCTCATTCCACACCGCTACCACTCTCTGAGTAAAGATACTCATGTATTGTCTTTCCGCTGACTGGATAACACGCATCAAAAGCTTTTCACTGTAGCTCGGTACACATCACAATAACCTAAACTAAACTGTAAACTGTATATTTGGCACGGATATCGTGGGCTGAAGGGCATGTTCCTGTTCAATAATTTTCTATAGAATTTAGAAGATAGGTACAAAATGCGGGACAGGCAGCATCTCTGGAGAGAAGGAATGGGTGACGTTTAGAAACATAGAAACATAGAAATTAGGTGCAGGAGTAGGCCATTCGGCCCTTCGAGCCTGCACCGCCATTCAATATGATCATGGCTGATCATCCAACTCAGTATCCCGTACCTGCCTTCTCTCCATACCCCCTGATCCCCTTAGCCACAAGGGCCACATCTAACTCCCTCTTAAATATAGCCAATGAACTGGCCTCAACTATCCTCTGTGGCAGAGAGTTCCAGAGATTCACCACTCTCTGTGTGAAAAAAGTTCTTCTCATCTCGGTTTTAAAGGATTTCCCCCTTATCCTTAAGCTGTGACCCCTTGTCCTGGACTTCCCTAGTTTCTGGTCGAGACCCTTCTACAGACTGTTAAGAAGTCTGTTTGAGAAGTCTGAAGAGGTTCAGAAGAAGGGTCTCGACCCAAAACGTCACACATTCCTTCTCTCCAGAGATGCTGCCTGTCCCGCTGAGTTACTCCAGCATTTTGTGTCTATCTTCGGTTGAAACCAGCATCTACAGTTCCTTCCTACACGATAATTTTCTATACTTTGTTCTATGTTCTGTAGAACTCTTCATGTACCTTGCAAGGCATTCTAATGCACTTTACAGACAATAGAGCTCTTTGAAATGACTTGAAAAAGAAAGCCAGTTTGTGCACAGCATGTTCCCATACCGTCATTGACTGTCTTATTCTTTTATTGAAAGATTTCCAGAAAAATTCTGTTAATCTTTTCATATCTTCTATTTCTTTAGAAAAAAAAAAACTAAATCATGTCTTATGACATATATATATATATATATATATATATATATATATATATATATATATATATATACATATATACATATATATATATTTTTTTGGTGTATAAATTCACAAAAATCCATTATTATAAAATAGTAAGATTAAACGAGAACTTACCAGTTTGAAGTTTGATCTGTATTTTATGAGGAGTTACGATGAGGGATTACGTGAAGAACCCGTCCAGTACGCATGTGCGGCATACTTCAAAGCAGCGGTGTGGAATCACAGATAGACACAGTTATTGAAGTAAACATAGTAAGAATAAGGAGACATCAGTTTATGAATTTGACCCATATTAATGAGGGTGGGAGCGGAGGGCACGTAATCCCTCATCGTAACTCGTCATAAAATACAGATCAAACTTCAAACTGGTAAGTTCTCGTTTAATCTTACTATTTTACTTCGGAGTCACGTGAGTGACTACGTGAAGATTTCAAAGCTCTGTGATTTCAAACTGTGTAACAGTTATTACTACATCACTGCCGAAGTCTTTGAGGGAGGAAGTGTGTTATCGTAATCAACCAATGAATCTGTTTGTAGAAAAACACAATGGTATTTTTTACAATAACAATGAAGAAATTTAAAATGCTCCCCTGGGCTTAATTTAAATATTTGCAGACTGGAATCTTTCCTGCAAATAAAACAGGTTTTGTCAACAGCTTATAATAATTTTTTTCTGAACATTTTACCCCCACCATTCTGCCGTAGCCAGGATGTGGTTTATAGGCACGTCCATTCTTTTTACCGTTGACGTGGAAGCTTGTCCTGTGGAATGAACTTTGTACATGTTAGTTTTATCCCAGCAGCTTTAGTACCTGCTTGAGCCATCCCGAAATGGCTCATTACCCGACCACAAGGTTTTTTGTGACTAACCCACAAGGCTTTTCATCTCCCTCGAATATTTAGGTTGTGTCTATGTAGGGTAATAGGGTCATGGCACATTACCGTGTTTCTGGCGGGTAAGCCCGGATTCCACGACTGGATTAGGTGTTCCTGGTCTGGTTTGACCATTCCCTGGACAATTATAGAGATCTGGTCTGGAGCTGTGAGCATGGTGTCCAGTCGCAATAGGAGTAGTGACTGGACCCTCTGTGCAGCTCCAAGTGCCATCAACATGTGTGTTTAGAGCATAGATGGTTCAGGTTGAGGGATCTGGCTGGTGGGCATCCCCTGAAGTATGGTTATACCACACTGACATCCCATATATGGGTGTACCTGGTCTAGGGGTTTAGAGTTGTAATACCCTTCATAGATTTACCACCAGCCAGTGGGACCCCATGGCCTGTTGCCCTGGAGCTGTTTTGAAAAGACAGGCAGGGCAATTCTAGCTGTGTTGATGGTACTGTAGCCGAATCCATCATCATGGTGAAGGTTCACCAGGAATTCCAGTACGTCGTAACTGTAGCAGTTGAGTAGGTTGTCCCTGTATCCAAGCAGTACTTCTCTTGATGCTGGACAAGTGCTGTAGTCCAGTGGATGTTCAGAGGGATGCTGACATGGTGTCGACGGTTCGTTATGATAATCCCAGTCCCAGAAGTGGTTTGTGCAGAATCTGCAACCCAGGAGCTTGATTTTCCCATGGCACGGAGTGCTTGTGCCCGACTCCGAGTGTTAATAATTCTGGGTCACTGGGGAATACCATCGAAGTTTCAACCACCATGTCATGGAGTATTGGGAACCATGGCTGCGTAGGCCAGTCGGGTACTATCAAAAATACCTGAAGCAGAGTCCATTTGTACTGTGCGTGGTCCCCGACTGATGAAGGAAGAAGGGAAGAAATACATAGAAAAATAATTTCCCCAATCCAGCGCGAATGCATTTGCTGCTGCTGCCTCAGGGTCTGGTTCCCAAGCGACATACATAGGACATCACCCAAACACCTGGTGATTTAGCGTTGATGCAAATAATCGATATCTGGCGTGTCATATAGCTTGATAGTTTTAGTGAAACTTTTTTATAAAAACATCTAATCGATGTTGTCATTAAATTTATGTGACCTGGTGTCTGTCACTGTATTTAGCTTACCTGGCAGGTAAGTTGCTGATAGTCAAATACATCTTTGGACACACCATTGCCAAATTGTGTTGACCAACTTGTCGCATGATACCGACTTTATGCCGCCCATATGGTTAATGTAGGCCACCACCGTAGTATAGTCTATTTATAACCGTACATGCAAGTGCTTTATATCCATAAAATTCACCTAAACATTTTTAGATAATTAATGCCCAGTGTAAGTGGTAACCCCACCACTGTTGTTCTGATATTACTTCAGTGGGTAACTTCATGAGACGCTCAATGACGACCTGTATGTCGTTTTTGATACTAAGGTCCGAATTATGTAGCCAGAAATGCTACCATTTTCCCAATTACTCTGTTACTTGTCGAGTAGTTGGTAGTTTGTTGACCATTAATTTGTTGCATGTTTGTGCCAATTCAACTATGTTGTCTCTTGGCAACATTATAGTCACATAGACTGAATTAATTATTAATCCCAAGATAGTCCAAGAAAAAGCTCTATATGCTGGTAGGGACCAGACCCACCTACCTCCATGGTTATTGGCGATTCTGTTTTTTCATTTTCCTGAATGTTCTGTTCTGACGACGTGCTGGCGATGTTGGGGGGAGGTGCATTTTCCAGGGGGTCCGCTGCGGGCCCTGATCTAAAAAGATCTTTGGGGATAATGTGCGGACCCCAAGCGTTCACCAGTCCCATATTCCGGACGTCGACTGGTGGATGCCGTGGGGTGCTGTCACTTGGGTATGGGAGGTCTTGGTTTGCTCGTCCCGGGGCCTGCCCTCATTAGGCCGAAGGTTTTTGATGCCTCATCCATCTCCTTCAGCTTTTTATTAAGATCTTTCCCAAATAGCAGTGAGTCAGCCTCCACAGCTGGGGCTTTACACAAGCCAGAAAATTTGGGATTGAGGGCAGGTCTTATGATTTCCCTCCGGAGATTGTTGATCTCGAATTGTGTGGTACACATTAATGCCAGCACATCCTGCTGACATGTATTCATCTCCGTCGTCTCCACGGAACGAGCAAAGGCTGTGATGGCTGATGTCAAGAGCCTTAGGATCCGCTGTAGCTTGAGTACTTGGGTCCGGATGTGTGTCTCCACATGCCCCCAGATTTGGCTGTTGACACTTTTTACTTTGAGGGCCTCACAGTTTTCTGGTGCTGTGTTGTCCCAGTGAGCACCTTCTCCAGTAGAGGTTTATTGGATAGGTGGTTAATACTGGCTGCCATTTTTGGCTCCAGCGATGCTCCAGCCCGTGGGGTTGCTACGAAGCGGTTCACCACACCCAACAGCTGTTCCTGTTCCTGCACCCCTAGCATACTCCCGAGTTCGTCCGCCTGCCCCTGTTCCAGACCAGCCCTGCCCTGGTCACCAATGCTAGCCTCCTGGTATGAGGGAGCAAAGGGCAGTGCACAAGACACTGTGGAGGAGGTACCTGTCCTTTCTCCCCAGGGGCGCTGCTGTTCCCAGTGGACCATCTCCTCCAGGAGCTGCTGAATGCAGCTCAGGCGGCTGTCTCTCCTCCGCTTTGGTGGACACATGTCCCCCACTGATGAATCAGAGATGACCGGCCGATTGGTCTTCCTGGCTGCTTTCCCAGTCCGCCGTGCAGGCTCTGGCGAGACTGGGCTTGGCTCGGTCTCGGGGATAGCGAAACGCTCTGAGAGCGACGCTGCCGCCGGTTGCTGCCCCGCTGGTAGAGTTGGAGCAAGGCAGTTTCTCTTTGAGAGTTTTCTGTGTTGTGACATGTTTCTGCTGCATAGGAATTACTGTTTTTGGTTACTCATCCTCTCCTTCACGAGGGTTCCCACGTAGCTGTCCACTACACCTAGCAGCTCTTCCTGTTCCTGCACACTGGAAAGACCACTGTGGAGGGAGTGCCTGACCTCCCTCTGCGAGAGCACCCCCTGGGGCGCATCTCGCTGGAGCTCCTGCTCCAAGAGCCGCTCCTGCAGCTCAGGCGGCTGTCTCTCCCCCTCCTGGGTGGAGAGACGTCCCCGTCTGATGTCGGAACCACCGGCCGGTTCTTGCATATACATCTAGCCCGCTGCTCAGGCGCTAGCGGGGCTGGGCTCGGTCGCGGTGTCGGGGTAACGGACCACCCGGTAAGCGGTCCTACCGCCTGTTGCTGTCCCCGCAATGAAGACGCTCCTCCGTGGTCGAGCGGGCAGGTGCAGGCGGCTGTCTTTCTACCTGGGGGTGGAAAAAACGTCCTGTCCCTCGAGTCGGAACCACCGGCCCGACGCCTCCATGGCGTTCTTCCCAACCCGCTGCTGAGGCGCTGACGGGATGGGCTTGGCGCAGTGTCGGGAGCGGAGCGCTGGTTAGCGGTCCTGCCGCGGTGATGCTGCCCCCGCGATGGAACGGTCTTCCGTGGAGTCGAGCGGGGGCAGGACTGCACCGTTGTTGCCCCCTGGATGAAGGCGAGTCATGCGGGGACAGGTCTCCCTCGTTGCTGCCCCCGCGAGAATGGGCTCGAGCGAGGACAGGTCTCACTCTCTCACCGTTGCCGCCCCTGTGTGGAGTGGCACCGGCACCGGCACCGGTACAGCTCCCTGTCCGTGGACCGCAGCGTGTGCGGTCCTGGTGGCGTCTTTCACCCCCCTTCCGAGAACGGAACACTCCTTCCCCGGAGTCCAAGGGGGCCGCTTGCGTGTGGAGTGGC
This sequence comes from Leucoraja erinaceus, assembly GCF_028641065.1. NCBI lineage: Eukaryota > Metazoa > Chordata > Chondrichthyes > Rajiformes > Rajidae > Leucoraja > Leucoraja erinaceus. Next base: position 57,322 of record NW_026576348.1, read on the forward strand.
ACCGGCACAGCTCCCTGTCCGTGGACCGCAGTCCTACGGGGAACAAACAGACGCGAGGGGCTGTTAGAGTGAAGGTAAGTACTTACCTAAAGCTTCATCTTTCAGGTTGTAGCGGGAGCGCCTGACTCCCGCCTGCCGCTGTTGCCTGCTGAAACATAATGCCGCGCATGCGTACTGGACGGGTTCTTCACGTAGTCACTCACGTGACTCCGAAGTAAAATCTTATATTCTAATACAATGTGACTATTGTCACGGCAAGTGTTGCCGTAACATTAACTACTTCAGAAACATTTACATGCCTTGCCTATCACAATTCAAGAATCATCTAATGCCTCATTTCGGTTTTTACATCTCTCTCAAGGTCTTCATTCAAAGTAACCGACTATGAATTTACAAATGCCTCACATTTACATTTTCCAGAGCCACAACTGCTGAACAGTGTGGTAGTGTAGAGAGATGTAGGATGGCCACTGTGGCCCTTGGATCCTCACCAAACATCACCTATCTTTCTACACTAATCCAACCCTAACTCACATTATTCATGTTCATAATAGATAGAAGCAGAATTTAGTCAGAGGGTAGTTAATCTGTGTAACTCGTTGCTACAGAAAGCTGTGGAGGCCAAGTCAGTGGACATTTTTAAGGGGGAGATAGACAAGTTCTTGATTAGAACAGGTGTCAAGGAATAAGGGGAGAAAGCAGGAGAAGGGGATTAGGTGGCAGAGATCAGCCATGATTGAATGGCAGAGTGGACTCGATGGGCCGAATGGCCTAATTCTACTCCTATAACTTATGAACTTGTGAATTTGGCCATTCAGCCCATCGTCTACTCTGCTATTAAACCATGGCTGATCTATCTTTCGCTCTTAACCCCACTATTTCTATCTGAAACCCATCATTATGTTAATCCACTCATTCTTGGGATTCTCCCAACATTACCATTGTATCCTCTAGATTTCAAATGTCATTAGAAATGGGAATAGTGCCGGAAGATTGGCGTACTGTGCATGTTGTTCCATTGTTTAAAAAGGGGTCCAAGAGTAAACCTAGCAATTATAGACCTGTTAGTTTGACGTCAGTGGTGGGCAAATTAATGGAAAGGATACTTAGAGATAATATATATAAGCACCTGGATAAACAGGGTCTGATTAGGAACAGTCAACATGGATTTGTGCCTGGAAGGCCATGTTTGACTAATCTTCTTGAATTTTTTGAAGAGGTTACTCGGGAAATTGATGAGGGTAAAGCAGTGGATGTTGTCTATATGGACTTCAGTAAGGCCTTTGACAAGGTTCCTCATGGAAGTTTGGTTAAGAAGGTTCACTGGTTGGGTATTAATGGTGGAGTAGCAAGATGGATTCAACAGTGGCTGAATGGGAGATGCCAGAGAGTAATGGTGGATGGTTGTTTGTCGGGTTGGAGGCCAGTGACTAGTGGGGTGCCACAGGGATCTGTGTTGGGTCCACTGATGTTTGTCATGTACATCGATGACTTGATTACAATCAAACCATTTACAATGTATAGATGCATGATAATGCAGTAATGTTTAGAGCAGGGATGGGGACCTTCTTCATGTTGGAAGTCCGCATTAAGTTAGCTGTAATCTAATAAGGCCGCATCCAATAAACCAATTAGATATAGGATTATTTTGTTGAACCCTCTTTTACACTCTGGTATTTTAAATACTTTCATTTTAAGATTAAAATTAAAATAATACAATACGAACAAAAACATATTAATAAAAATAAAAGGATTTGTTCTACAAAATTCGGATTCATTCAAAAGGCCACACTTAATGGCCTCCGTAGGTTCCCCACCCCTGGTTTAGAGCAAGGTAAAGCCAGCAAAGTTCGATCAAGGATGGTCTGAGGGTCACTTCTTCTTCTGTCGTATATCTTTTAGAGTTGAGGCGAGCCAGGCCAACGTGTCATTGTCCAGGTCAATCAGACCTCGTTCACCAATTGGTGGCCGGTGTTTAGGGCAACTAGTGACTATGTGCTCCACTATCTGGGTCCCCACACTCGCAGGAGGCGCTGACCACGAGGCCCCACCTCTTCATCGCTACTCCATAGCATCCGATGCCTGTCCTCAAGCGGTTGAGGGTTGTCCACTGCTTTCGGGACAGGTCCTGGCCAGGGACGTCGAAGGGGTCATTGATGTACTGGTGTAGCCTGGACGGTTCCGCTGACTTCCACTGGCCTCTCCATCTGGACTTGAGGGTCACCAAAAAGATAGATAATAGTTCAGCACTGCTCTCTGGTTGTGTTAGGATGATTCAGTTGACTGATATCAGTTTCTTCTCAACTACACGTGAATGAATGGATGAATGAATGAATAATTTACAGTGACAATAAACTAATGTTTTTCAATAGCCAGGAACATCTCTTATTCAGTGTAGCTTTCTGAGAAATCCTGGGAAATCTTGTCTTTATGAAACACACTTCAAAATATAGCAAATTAAGGCCAAAAGCGAATCTCTCTGTAAATGAGAATCCAAGACCCGCAGATGCTGGAGATCTGACATAGAAACAGAAATGCCCTAAACACTCAGCAGGCCGGCAACATCTGTGAGAAACAGAATTAACACCAGATCTACCATTGGTACTCTGAAAGGATCATGGACCTGAAATTTTGACTAATTCTTAGTTTTGTTTAATTTAGTTTAAAGGACAAAGGACAAAGGACAAGGACAAAGGACAAAGGACAAAGGACAAAGGACATTTATTGTCACATACACCAATTGGTGTAGTGAAATTTGAGTTGCCATTGCAGCACAGCAATAAAATAAACACAACATTATAGAATTTAACATTAAACATAAAAACATCCCCCCACAGCGGGATCAACATTTCCCACTGTGAGGGAAGGCAGCACTGTTCAGTCTACTTCCTCCATGTTCACCTGTGATTGGGGCCTATTTAAGGCCTCCGCAGTCGCTGCTATGGCAGCCCGATGATTCCGGCCCTTTCGTCGGGATGATGGAATTCTACCGTTGGAAGAACGCTCTCAGCGGCTTGGAGTTCCGAAATGGCCGCTTGCTACTGGAGACCGCAACCAAGGTAAGGCATCGCCCCGCTCCGCGATGGTACAGTGCTGTGCTGCTGCTGAAGCTGGGCGGCCTCCGGCAGGAAGGACTGCACCAATCCAGGTGGTAGGCTGCGAGGAGGGGGTGAAGATGCGGCTCGGAGGAAGGATGCATCCTTGCCCAGTAGGGACTGGAAAAAAACGGTTTCCCCCTTCCCCCCACCCCCCTACCATCCCCCCCCCCCCAGATAAAAAGATTATAATGCCTCCAGAACAAAACTTTTAACACGCTAAAAATAAAAAAGGGGTGAAAAACAAACAGCTTCAGGCAAGGCTGCCATACTCCATGGTGCCACCTTTTAGAGATACAGTGAAGAAACAGGCACTTTGGACTATTGAGTCTGCACCAACCAGCGATCCATGCATATTAACACTATCCTACACATACTAGGATCAAAGCCAATTAACCTACAAACCTGTACATCTTTGGAGTGTGGGAGGAAACCGAAGATCTCGGAGCAAACCCACGCGGTCACGGGGAGAACATACAAACTCCATACAGACAAAACCCGTAGTCGGGATCGAACCCGGGTCTCTGGAGCTGAATGCGCTGTCAGGCAGCAACTCTACTGCACTGCCACACACCACAGTTGCTCTCGACTTGTTGAACGTTTCCAGCATTTTCTGTTTTTCCGTGAGCTGATCGGTCCATCATCTTCTGACCTTTGCAGCTTGGCCTCTCTTCAAGAAATTTGTTGGTGGAGTCAATCTGAGTGTACATGCTCAATGTAATGACAAGGTCCTTTGTGTCTTTGGAGCAGCAAATTATATACTCCCTGTTTTCAGCAAAAATTAATTCTACATTTTGTCAATCAGCATTATCATTTAAATGCCAGCGCAGTTGCCGACATGTCAATGCTATTTAATTTTACTGTGTTTGATTTCCATTGAGGCCAGTTTGCTCTAGCCTGGAGGCTATTTATTGTAAATGTAATTTTTTTTTTTTGGGGTGCGATTAAAATTGTGCAAGATGAAAACCGCTGTGGATTTTAATAGGTTTCCAGCTGTATCTTGACACTTTGGTATTTCTCTTTAATCAGGAGCTCGGCAGCCAAGTTCAATTAAGGCCAGTCCACATTGTGTGGGGATTTCTAACATTAAGACACCATCAAGGTAAACTCCCTTCTGTTGCAGTAGCTTGGGAACTTGGGCCATTCAGAACCGTTTCAAAACTGATCCTATTTTAACCTTCAATAATTGGCAGACATCTTGCAGCTGTTGTGATCATGTTTTTTTCTACTCATAGAGTGTGGGACATGGTTAAGTAGGGCTGTGTAGGAAGGACAAAAATGCTGGAGAAACTCAGTGGGTGCAAAGCATCTATGGAGCGAAGGAAATAGGAAAGGTTTCGGCCCAAAACGTTGCCTATTTCCTTCGCTCCATAGATGCTGCTGCACCCGCTGAGTTTCTCCAGCATTTTTGTCTACCTTCGATTTTCCAGCATCTGCAGTTCCTTCCTAAACACTGTGTAGGAAGGAACTCAGATGCTTGTTTAAATCGAAGATAGACACAAAAAGCTGGAGGAACTCAGCGGGTCAGACAGCATCTCTGGAGAAAAGGAATAGGTAACGTTTCGGGTCGAGACCCTTCTTCAGACTTCAGGGCTGAACGGCCTGTTTCTATGTTGCATAAGTCTATGATTCTGTTCCTGGTCTGTGCACTAAAACTGCTTGCACATACCCACAGTGGCGCAGCGGTAGAATTGCTGTCTAACACCGCTTTTAGCGCCAGAGACCCGGGTTCGAACCCCAACTAGGTGCTGTCTGCACGGAGTTTGCACGTTCTCCCCGTGACTTGCGTGGGATTTCTTCGGTTTCCTTCCACACTCCAAAGACGTACAGGTTTGTAGGTTAAGTGGCTTGGTACAAATGTAAATTCTCCCTAGTGTGTGTAGGCTAGTGTTAATGTGCGGGGATCACTGGTCGGTGCGGACTCGGTGGGCCGAAGGGCTTGTTTCCTTTCTGTATCTCTAAACTAAACTAAAGTTGAGAGAATGTAATGAGGCACTTATAAAATAAATGAGAGCAAAGAAGAACATGAAAACTGGCAGTTTAAGAATTTTAATTTTAAAAGTAAAGGTCAAAATTAGAAGCTGCTGAATTTTGTCTTATTAATATCAGCCAGGGAAGAAACTTAACAGTACAGCACATAAGAATGTTATTATTTAAAATGCCCTCTAAAGCACGTCAATGAAGTTTCTTTCAAAACGGCCTCTTAGGGCAGCATTAAGCATGAAATGGTGAGCTTCCAATGGTATTCACACCCTTCCAGTCAATGCCTACAAAAAACCTCTATGAATACATTGGTTTGTGGAAAGGAGGGAAACAATAATTAATTTTGATCGTCAAGTGATCTACAAGAGGCATACATGTTCTCATTTATGCAACTGCAGGTGCATTTATTTGCAAGTGAGAGTTTTATAAACATTTCTCCAATGAAAAATAGATACCTCGCTAAGCCAATAAATCCCAATGCTCATCAAATTTAGTCAGTTGTATGAATACGTGATAGTCATCTGCTCTAACAATTAAAAGTAATGCAACAGATAAGCCAACACATCAAGCTTGAAAGACACAAACAACTGGAGTAACTCAGCAGGACAGGCAGCATCTCTGGAGGGAAGGGATAGGTGAGGTTTTGGGTCAAGGCCCTGCTCCAGAAACGTCACCCATTCCTTCTCTCCAGAGATACTGCCTAACCCGCTGAGTTACTGCAGCTTTTTGTGTCTATCTTCAGTTTAAACCAGCATCTGAAGTTCCTTCTTACACATATCAAGCTTGATACCTGCTTAAAAATGTTTCAGTACATATTCCTGCAATATATTCACAAGTATTCACATAGTTCCTTCATGCAAACTTTGGAAACCCAATAGAGTTTCATCTCTGCATGACAAATTCTCCCCAAATCTATAGTGGTGCAGCGGTAAAGTTGCTGCTTTACAGCGAATGCAGCGCCTGAGTCCCGGGTTCAATCCCGACTACAGGTGCTGTCCGTACAGAGTTTGTACGTTCTCCCCGTGACCTGCGTTGGTTTTCGCAGAGATCTTCGGTTTCCTCCCACACTCCAAAGATGTACAGGTATGTATGTTAATTGGCTTGGTAAGTGTAAACATTGTCCCTGGTGGGAGTAGGATAGTGTTAATGTGCGGGGATCGCTGGTTGGCGCGGACTGGTGGGCCGAAGGGTTTGTTACCGCACTGTATCTACAAACTAAACTAAACTAAACTAAACTAAACTAAACTAAACTAAACTAAACTCAACTCAACAATGTGGATTGAAAAGTGTAAAGATTTGCAGGTATCCTTTGATTTATGAAGGTTCAATTTACAAGTTTTTGTGAGAAAACAAATGAGTCTTGGATACATGTTCTTGATTTATGAAGCTTTGTGTGCGACAACAAACAATTCTTAATGTTAGGAGCAACAGTAATTGAAATTTCAGGAACCATTGTGTCAATGAAGTTTGCCATCCTATTGACTGACAGTTGCTATGAAATACACTGTTCTTTATAAAGACCATTGCTTTAAGTATCTGTTGAAGAAATTGTTATTGGATATACACCTCCATTGGCAGTACAGAATGTTATCCAGGAAAAGTGATGTATGTTATGAAGGGCAGGAATGGAAGCAGGGCTAAAAGGTCAGGGTCAATAGTACATGGTCCTACAGTAGACAATAGGTGCAGGAGTAGGCCATTCGGCCCTTCAAGCCAGCACCGCCATTCAATGTGATCATGACTGATCATCCACAATCAGTACCCCGTTCCTGCCTTCTCTCCATATGCCTAGACTCCGCTACCTTTAAGAACTCTATATAACTCTCTCTTGAAAGCATCCAGAGAACCGGCCTCCACCGCCCTCGGAGGCAGAGAATTCCACAGACTCATAACTCTCTGTGTGAAAAAGTATTTCCTCATCTCTGTTCTAAATGGCTTACCCCTTATATTTAAACTGTGGCCCCTGGCTCTGGACTCCCCCAACATCAGGAACATGTTTCCTGCCTCTAGCGTGTCCAAACATTGAAACATAGAAACATAGAAAATAGGTGCAGGAGTAGGCCATTCGGCCCATTCAATATGATCATGGCTGATCATCCAACTCAGTATCCCATCCCTGCCTTCTTTCCATACCCCCTGATCTCTTTAGCCACAAGGGCCACATCTATCTCCCTCTTAAATATAGCCAATAAACTGGCCTCAACTACCTTCTGTGGCAGAGAATTCCACAGATTCACCACTCTCTGTGTAAAAAATGATTTTCTCATCTTGGTCCAAAAAGACTTCCCTCTTATCCTTAAACTATGACCCCTAGTTCTGGACTTCCCCAACATCGGGAATAATCTTCCTGCATCTAGACTGTCCAACCCCTTAAGAATTTTGTAAGTTTCTATAAGATCCCCCCTCAATCTTCTAAATTCTTGCATGTACAAGCCAAGACTATCCAGTCTTTCTTCATATGGAAGTCCTGCCATCCCAGGAATCAGTCTGGTGAACCTTCTCTGTACTCCCTCTATGGCAAGAATGTCTTTCCTCAGATTAGGAGACCAAAACTGTACGCAATACTCCAGGTGTGGTCTCACCAAGACACTGTACAACTGCAGTAGAACCTCCCTGCTCCTATACTCAAATCCTTTTGCTATGTATGCTAATATACCATTTGCTTTCTTCACTGCCTGCTGCACCTGCATGCCTACTTTCAATGACTGGTGTACAATGACACCCAGGTCTCGTTGCATCTCCCCTTTTCCTAATCGACCACCATTCATATAATAGTCTACTTTCATGTTTTTGCCACCAAAGTGGATAACCTCTCATTTATCCACATTATACTGCATCTGCCATGCGTTTGCCCACTCACCCAACCTATCCAAGTCACCTTGCAGCCTCCTAGCATCCTCCTCACAGCTAACAATGCCCCCCAGCTTTGTGTCATCTGCAAACTTGGAGATGTTGCATTCAATTCCCTCATCCAGATCATTAATATATATTGTAAATAGCTTGGGTCCCAGCACTGAGCCTTGCGGTACCCCACTAGTCACTGCCTGCCATTGTGAAAAGGACCCGTTTACTCCTACTCTTTGCTTCCCGTCTGCCAGCCATTTATCTATCCACATCAATACTGAACCCCCAATACCCTGTGCTTTAAGTTTGCATACAAATCTCTTATGTGGGACCTTGTCGAAAGCCTACTGAAAGTCCAGATACACCACATCCACTGGTGCTCCCTTATTCACTCTACTAGTTACATCCTCGAAAAATTCTATAAGATTCGTGAGACATGATTTACCTTTCATAAATCCATGCTGACTTTGTCCAATGAATTCACCACTTTCCAAATGTGCTGCTATCCCATCTTTAATAACTGACACCAGAATTTTCCCCACCACCGATGTTAGACTAACTGGTCTGTAATTCTCTGTTTTCTCTCTCCCTCCGTTTTGAAAAAGTTGGGTCACATTAGCTACCCTCCAATCCTCAGGAACTACTCTAGAATCTAAAGAGTTTTGAAAAATTATCACTAATGCATCCACTATTTCTGCGGCTACTCTGGGATGCAACTTATCTGGCCCTGGGGATTTATCGCCCTTTAATCCATTCAATTTACCTAACACCACTTGCCGGCTAACCTGGATTTCACTCAGTTCCTCCATCTCATTTAACCCCTGGTCCCTTGCTATTTCCGGCAGATTATTTATGCCTTCCTTAGTGAAGACAGAACCAAAGTAGTTATTCAATTGGTCTGCCATGTCCTTGTTCCCCATGATCAATTTGCCTGTTTCTGACTGCAAGGGACCTACATTTGTTTGAACTAATCTTTTCCTCTTCACCTATCTATAAAAACATTTGCAGTCAGTTTTTATGTTCCCTGCCAGTTTTCTTTCGGAATCTATTTTCCCTTTCCTAATTAAGCCTTTTGTCCTCCTCTGCTGGACTCTGAACTTCTCCCAGTCCTCTGCTTTTTATGGCTAATTTGTATGCTTCATCTTTTGTTTTGATACTATCCCTGATTTCCCCTGTTACTCACGGATGCACTACCTTCCTTGATTTATTCTTTTGCAAAACTGGGATACCATACTTTTGCCAAACTGCCAAACCCTTAATAATTTTATATGTTTCAATAAGATGCCCTCACATCCTTCTAAATTCCAGAGTAAATAAGCCAGCCGCACCATTCTATCAACATATGACAGTCCCGCCATCCCAGGAATTACACTTGATGGCGAACCAGGAGAAAGCGAGATTGCTAGGGCAAGACTCGAAAGAACCTGAGGGAGTGATGGATCTTCTGATAATGGCAAAACCTTTGAGGCTGTCGTGACTGGTGTGAAACATTTGAGAATCACGCACTCTGATAATATCCATAATGTGGGATCAGAACTAGACTTAGGTACCATGACTGCAGACAAAATGTTGCTCGGAGCTGAAACAGATCATAGTGTAAAGCAGCTACTGCACCACATATGCAATGAATGTAGACAAAATCTGAGTCTTGTGGAAGAGAATGTTCTCACACACCTTCAACTCTCAGGAGAGGAAACCTGCTCCAGCTTTGAGGTAACCAGAGATCTTCTTCCTAGAGGCAATGCAGAGGGTAACTGTAAACTTAGCCTTCTCTTTGTCTACCACTCAGTCAACCCTAAGGTTTAATGGGATATTCAAAGTTCAATCTGGATCATCAATTTGGATGGGAACGTACAAGGCATGATCATCAATTTTGCAGATGACATAAAAGTGGGTGGTATTGTAGATAGTGAAGATGGTTATCAAAGGTTACAGCTGGATCACGATCAGCTGGACAGGCGGACCGAGGAATAGCTGATGGAATTTAATACAGAGAAATGCGAGGTGTTGCATTTTGAAAAGTCAAACATGACTTTATCTCTGAAGGGCCTGTATCTCTAAACTAAACTAAACTAAACTAATGCAGCTCTGGATGTTTAATAGGATTTAGGACAAAACAACCTGCTGGAATGGCAGAGGGATCTGGGAGAGCAGATGCAGAGATCCTTGAAGGTGGTGTCACAGGTAGATAGGGTGGCCAAAAAGGCTTTTGGCACATTGGTCTTCATCAGTCAGACTATTACGTTAGAATGTTCAAGAAAGAACTGCAGATGCTGGAAAATCGAACATGATGCCTCGCTGAACTGTTCTCATCTGACTGCACATGATCCATATTCCTCTATTCCCTGCACTTCCATGTGCCTATCTAAAGCCTCTTAAACATCACTATTGTATCTGTGATAGTGGAAATGTGTCACAAGTCCCCACCACCCTTTGTGTACGTCACGGTGCCTGCTGATCCACTTGCTGACCACTGAGGGCGGCATAGACTGTGTTGTCTTGTGTTAAATAATGGTAAGTATTTTCACCTGTGTATTATTATCATTTGTGTTACCGATTGAGTTCCCTATATAAATGCTGACTTTTGCATCTGTCTTTGCTCAGCCTTGGATTTTTCCTCCCTTGTTGAGCCTTGTTATTTTGTTTATCACTACTCTAGTGAAAGTGTTTTGTATCTTTAACTTACTCTGGTGTTTTCTGTGCGCTTGAGTCTACATGGGCAGAAGGGAAGCTCTGGGTGGGTGCTATGGATCTGTACAAGGGTGGGCCTGGTAGCCAATGTGGGAATGTGCAAGAATGGACATGAGGTGGGTGGATGAGAGCAAGGTTGGACTTGATGGCTGACAAGAACACCTGACAGCCTTGCCAAGAGCAAAGACCCAAGATAGACACAAAAAGCTGGAGTAACTCAGCAGGACAGGCAACATCTCTGGAGAGAAGGAATGGGTGATGTTTTGGGTCAATACCGGTCTCGATCCAAAACGTCACCTATTCCTTCTCCCCAGAGCTGCTGCCTGTCCCGCTGAGTTACTCCAGCTTTTTGAGTGCATCTTCTGTTTAAACCAACATCTGCAGTTCCTTCCTACATGAGCCAAGACCCAGTGGTTTGCTGAGAGCACAGATCCTACAGGCCTGGTTTATCACAGTGTAGAAGGGCCTGGTGGGCTGCTACCAACAGGGGCAAGCTTGGAAGCCCCAAGTACACCTCCAGTTTAATATCCTTGATAGCTAACAACATCTAGTTGGCATTCTTGCTCCGTAACATGATCTAATTTTCACTATCCACAGACCAGCTATAGTCATAGTGTAATGCAGCACAGTACAGACCCTTTAGCCCAATGCGTTGTGAATTCACTGGTCCTGGTTGCGTCTCCTCGGTGAGACAAAGTGTAGATCAGATGACCATTTTGCCGGACACCTGCACTCTGGATAGCCAAGGTGTGCTGGAGATCCCAGGTGCTATCAGGTTTAGCTCCCCTTCCCATTCCCATTCCCATTCCCATTCTGACCTTACTGTCCTCGGCCTTCTGTGGTGCTACACTGAGGCCACATGCAAACTGGAATAACAACATCTCAAATCCTGTTTGAGTCATCTGCAGCACAATGAAATGAACACAGTATTCCCCAATTTTAAGCAATAGTCCCTTCTCTTTGCATCCCCACCCCCCTCCTCCACCCAGTGTGCACATATTTCGAACACTGTTTCTTTCCCCTCTTTCCATTCATCACACAATCCCCCCATCTCTAACTCCCCCGTTTTCTTTTTATCCCCCCCTTTGGCCCTTCCCCATGTCTCTTTCCACACGTATGCCACCCTTCAGATTTACATTTCAGGGTAGCATGGTGGCGTAGTGGTAGAGTTGCTGCCTTGCACTGCCAGAGACCCGGGTTTGATCCCGACTATGGTTGCTGTCTGTACGGAGTTTCAGTTTCCTCCCACACTCCAAGAGACGCACAGGTTTGTAGGTTAATTGGTTTGGTATAAATGTAAAATGATCCCTGGTGTGTATGTAGGATAGTGTTAATCTGCGGGGATCGCTGGTCAGTGCCGACTCAATGGGCCAAAGGGCCTGTTTCCGCTCTGTATCTCTAAACTAAACTAAAGTTGTACGTTTGGAAAACAAAATTCAGGCTCTGCACTATGTTATGAGTGATAACATATGAGTTACCCATTATCCTTGTAAGTGGGGGGGGAATTACAGCCTTCCCCAGAGTAGAATACATCTGAGCCTGCAAAGCTTCTGTTACTTAGACACCTGTGAAGTATTCTAGTTTAGATCAGGGGAAAACAGCTTTTGTATTCTTGCCAGCTCCAGTCTCACTGACATGATGAAGTACGGCTGCAAAGGTTGCAACTGTCCATCATAAATTTGAAACAAGACGTGTCAGGTATGAAGTGCAAAGTCATTAAATGAACCGGTGGTGAGAATTCTTTTTATAAGGCAGGTCATTGCATAGACTGCACGGCACCATGCCTGTCTTATTTATGTTCTTTGACACAACAGCAGAGAGTACATCAGAAGGCATAAACACGTCCTTAATGAGGGTGTAAAACGGGTCATCAGGTGTTAGAAGCTTGGTGAATTCATAAACAAATTGGTGGGTTTGTTTATTCTATACCAGGCTTCCTAAAAATAATCTGCATTGTACACAAGACTGATCGCCAATCCTGATACTGCTGCTACAGGAGGAAAAGAATAACACTTCAATTGCCTCATGAGCTGTGAGGACAAGCTGAATGTGTAGGAAGGAACTGCAGGTGCTGGTTTACACCAAAGTTGGCACAAATTGCTGGAGTAACTCAGCGGGACAGGCAGCACCTCTGGATAGAAGGAATGGGTGACGTTTCGGGTCAAGACCCTTTTTCAGAAGCTAAATGCATCACTGTTATTTCAAAATACCCCTTCCCCTCCCCTACCATTGATGAGGCTCTCACCAGGGTCTCTTCAATACGCCACAACACTGCCCTCTCTACCCATCACCCCACTCGGAACAAGGGCAGAGTCCCCCTAGTCCTTACCTTCCACCTCACTAGCCGTCACATACAACAAATAGTCCTTCGCCATTTTCGCCACCTCCAACGTGACCCCACCACTCGCCACATCTTTCCATTTCCCCTCCTGTCTGCTTTCTGCAAAGTCCGCTCTCTCCGTAACTCCCTGGTTAATTCTTCCCTTCCCACCCGCACCACCCCCTTCCCGGGCACTTTCCTTTGCAACCGCAGGAGATGCTACACATGTCGCTTTACCTCCCCTCACGACTCCATTCAAGGACCCAAGCAGTCGTTCCCGATGCGACAGAGGTTCAACTGCACCTCCTCCAACCTCATCTATTGCATCCGCTGCTCTAGATGTCAACTGATCTACATTGGTGAGACCAAGCATAGGCTTGGCGATCGTTTCGCCAAACACCTGCGCTCGGTCCGCTGAGCTCCCTGTTGCTCAGCACTTCAACTCCCCCTCCCATTCCAAATCCAACCTTTCTCTCCTGGGCCTCCTCCATGGCCAGAGTGAGTACCACTGGAAATTGGAGGAGCAGCACCTCATATTCCGCTTGGGCAGTCTGCACCCCAGTGGCTTGAACATTTACTTCTACAATTTCCGGTAGCTCTTGCTGTCTCCTCCCCTTCTCAGCTCTCCCTCTGCTCTCTGGCTCCTCCTCTTCCTTTCTCTTCCCGCCCCCCCCTGCATCAGTCTGAATGGTTTCGGCCAGGAACGTTGCCTATTTCCTTTGCTCCATAGATGCTGCCGGGACCACTGATTTTCTCCAGCATTTTTGTCTACCTTCCTTATACAACCTATTTGACCATCTATATTACTAAAAGTCTGATCTTGACCACTTCCTGTTGTTCTGTTTATTGATTTTGGAAAAAATGCTGCCACTTACGGCTGTGATTTTTGGCCATCTTACTTAGAGTCTCCACCTCTGCTGCGCAGGACAAGAGGATTTTTCCCATCGATGAAAAATAAAAGAGTTATTAGTGTTTAAAAAATGTTGAGATTTTCACTCCTGAAGGCCACGCCCCTTCCGGAGGGACTATAAAACCCGGAAGTGTTGAGTGCCCCAGTCAGTCTCTGCAAAATGGGGGAAGCGAGAGGGTCATGTCTCTCAGTCTGAGCTGTGAATAACACTGAACACATGTCTATTAAACTGTGAGTGAACAGTGCTCTTAATATGGTTTGAAAATATAGTTTAAAATGCTAAAGCTGTGTTGCCTTTGGTTTGGAAATGTTAAGCTGCATTGCCTTTAGTTTGGAAATGCTAAAGCTGCGTTACCTCTGGTCTGGGAATGCTAAAGCTGTGTCGCCTTTGATTTGGAAATGCTAAAGCTGTGTTGCCTAATTAAAGTTGCCTTGCCGAATTATAACCATATAATATATCCATATAACAATTACAGCATGGACACAGGCCAGTTCGGCTCTTCTAGTCCGTGCCGAACACTTACTCTCACCTAGTCCCATATACCTGCACTCAGATCATAACCCTCCATTCCTTTCCCGTCCATATACCTATCCAATTTATTTTTAAATGATAAAATCAAACCTGCCTCCACCACTTCCACTGGAAGCTCATTCCACACAGCTACCACTCTCTGAGTAAAGAAGTTCCCCCTCATGTTACCCCTAAACTTTTGTCCCTTAATTCTCAAATCATGTCCTCTTGTTTGAATCTTCCCTACTCTCAATGGAAAAAGCTTATCCATGTCAACTCTGTCTATCCCTCTCATAATTTAAAGACCTCTATCAAGTCCCCCCTTAACCTTCTGTGCTCCAAAGAATAAATACCAACCTCTCTGGTATCTCCCATTCAGCCACTGTTGAATCAATCTTGCTACTCCACTATTAATACCCAACAATTGAACCTTCTTAACCAACCTTCCAAGTGGAACCTTGTCTAAGACCTTACTGAAGTCCATATAGACAACATCCACTGCTTTACCCTCATCAATTTCCCTAGTAACCTCTTCAAGAAATTCAAGCTGATTAGTCAAACATGACCTTCCAGGCACAAATTCATGTTGACTGTTCCTAATCAGACCCTGTGGATCCAGATGATTATATATATTATCTCTAAGTATCCTTTCCATTAATTTGCCCACCACTGACATCAAACTAACAGGTATATAATTGCTAGGTGTACTCTTAGAACACCCCCCCACCAACCCCATCATATGCACAGCTAAGAATTAAAGTTGCCTAATTAAAGTTGCCTTGCCTTCTATATAATTAAAGGTCTAATCTTGACCACTTCCTGTTTGCGCTTTATATTGATTGAAGAAAAAACGCTATCACGTATGGCTGTGATTTTCGGCCATCTTACTCAGTCCCCCTCCGCTCATCAGGTGCCGAGGATTTTTCCCATCGATGAAAAATCAAAGAATAGGATAGAATGCATTTTATTGTCATTAAAACAGCTTGGTTTGAATGAAATCGCATTTTCTACAGTCTTAACATTACAAAAAAAACAAGACCCACACTTAACACAGTTTAAACAAACATCCATCACAGTGAAGGGCCTGTCCCACCAGCATGCGATTGCACGCGTCTAGCGCGACCAAACGTGGTCACTTGAGGCGTACGGCCGCACGGGGCCAGTCCCAATTCGAACCGCGGAGCCGTCTGGAGTTGTGCGGGGCTGGTCCTGACCAAAGATTATAGAGGATGGTGACATCATCGCACAACACCACTCGCTAGTTGTATGCCGTCAAGAAGCTGTGTACAACGTCAAGACGCTGCGTACACCCATCGAGACGCTGCGTACGCCCTCAATACGCATGCGGGCTGACGGACCGTTGACGCGCGAAGATTTCGGGCTGTGGGATTTTTGAAGCCCCGTGCGATGTCGGGACCAGCCCCGCACAACTCCATTAATAACATTGTATTGTCTGTGTTCTATGTTCTATATTAAATGCCTTGCCTGTGTTTCTAATCGAGAGGGAAGCGTTTTCTGTTTGGCTAGTCCAATGCCTATAATGGACATTGGGGCCGAAGAGCCCACATTTACTGCTTGTCCAATCCCATCGTAATGGATTGAATCCTCACACATCTCATGGGATCTGCAATGCACAAATAACAAATTACAATCAAAGAAATAGGTGAAACAATAAAATAGTTGAAAAATGGTAAGACATCGGGACCAGATGGTTTTAATAATGAATTTTATAAAACATTTCAGGAGATAACGACCCCGTATTTATTTAATTTATACTCCCATGCTTTTAAAGAAAACAAACTACCTGAAACACTAACAGAATCAACTATTACGCTTATTCCAAAAAAAGATAAAGATTTAGAAGATCCGGGCTCGTACAGAGCTATATCACTTTTAAATACAGATCAGAAAATTTTAGCAAAGATTTTGGCAAGAAGATTAAGCAAATATATTAGTAAATTGATAAACCCTGATCAAACGGGGTTTATACCTAAAAGATACTCATTTAATAATCTGAGACGCCAGTTTAATATAATGTACTCGCATAAAGTAGAGGAAGAAGATATATCAATTATTTCTTTGTATGCAGAGAAAGCATTTGATCAGGTAGAGTGGCAATACTTATATAAAGTACTACAAAAATTTAATATGGGAGAGAATTTTATAACATGGGTAAAATTATTATATGATAAACCGATGGCAAGAATTTTAACTAATAACATGTTATCTCAAAAATTTCAACTATCAAGGCAGGGATGTGCACTATCACCCCTGCTATTTGCCCTTATGATAGAACCCCTGGCTGAAAGTATAAGAATTCATCCGAATATTCAGGGCTATAATACCAGGGACTCAAAGAATAAAATCTCGTTATATGCAGACAATATACTTTTATATATTACAAAGTCACAAACGAGCATACCAAATTTATTAAACTTAATAGAGGAATTTGGGTCTTTTTCTGGATATAGAATAAACTGGAACAAAAGCGAAATCATGACATTAAAACCTCAAGAACCTACACACTTATTGAAGTTCCCCTTTAAAATCGCAACAGAAAAAATTAAATATTTGAGTATTCAGATTACTATAAAATATAAAGCATTATTCAATGCTAATTTCATACCTTTATTAAATAAACTTAATACACTGATTAAATTTTGGAAAACACTTCCCTTATCATTATTAGGTAGAATAAATGCAATAAAAATGATCTTCCTACCACAATTACTATACTTATTTCAGTCTATACCGGTATATATACCAAAATATATATTTTTTAAATTAGACTCTAACATTACAAATTATATTTGGGACTATAAATCACATAGAATCACAAAAAAACACTTATGTAAACCAAAAGAGGTCGGGGGACTTTCACTTCCGAATTTTATGTATTATTACTGGGCAGTGCATATTAAGAATATGATTTATTGGTTGGATAGTTCTACTCAACAGACAGAATGGATAAAAATGGAGAAGGAGGATTGCCATCCTTGTAATATAGGAACGATCCTCTTTTCCCCCCAAAAAACTGAATACCACAATATATAAGAAGAACCCAATTATATATGGTACAATAAGAATTTGGAAACAAATAAAATTATCTTTAAAATTAAGAAATCTATCACTGTTAATGCCAATAGCGAACAACCCTTTATTTAAACCATCTCTTATTGATAAGACATATAACCAATGGGAAAGTCTCGGAATTAGAAGGATCGGGGATATGTACGAAATGGGAAACCTACTATCATTCCAACAACTACAATTAAAATTTAAATTGAAAAACAACCAATATTTTAACTATCTTCAGATTTGCGACTTTGTGAAAAAATATATACAAGGATATCAAAAAGTAACTCCTGACTTATTGGAAGAAGCAATGAATATTGAAGCTGACTCACAAAAATTAATATCCTATTTATATAATAGTATTCTAAATATAGACCTACCATCGACAGAGGTACTTAGAGAAGAGTGGGAACGGGAATTAATGATAAAAAATTATGAAGGTTAAATGGGAAAAATACCTGATATATATTCACAAATGTTCAATTAATGTAAGACATAATCTAATTCAATTTAAAATTGTACATAGATTATATTATTCAAAAACAAGATTGAACAAATTTTATCCAAATATATCCGCCACTTGTGATAAATGTCTAGCCCAAAAGGCAACTATAACACACTCCTTAGTTTCCTGCATAAAACTTTATAGATTTTGGAATGATATTTTTGAAATATTTACAAAGTTATTCAAGACAAGAATGGAACCTAATACTGAAATGATTATATTTGGTGTAATGGAGATGGGAATAAATTGAACACATCTCAAAATCTATTCCTTAACTATGGTTTAATAATAGCAAAAAAATTAATACTTAAATTTTGGGAGGGTACATCAATACCAACGCTTAAAATGTGGATTGCAAGTATGTTGGACACCGCACATCTTGAGGAAATGCGATTCCTCCTAATGGATAAATCAGACCAATTCATAACGAGTTGGTCTCCATTCGTCGTTTTTTTGGAATCATATGGTGCAACACAATTGTAAAAAATAACTGTTTCAGGACTGGACGAGGGTTGGTCAAGATTATAAATAATGATCTCCTTTTCTTTTTTATTTTATTTTCTTTTCACTATTTGCCCAATTCGAACCGCGGAGCCGTCTGGAGTTGTGCGGGGCTGGTCCTGACCAAAGATTATAAAGGACGGTGACATCATCGCACAACGCCACGTGCTAGGTGTACGCCATCAAGAAGCTGTGTACAACGTCCAATGCCTATGATGGACATTGGGGCCGAAGAGCTCACATTTACTGCTTGTCCAATCCCATCGTAATGGATTGAATCCTCACACATCTCATGGGATCTGCAATGCACAAATAACAATAACCATACTGTTTTTCCAAAAGCAATTTATCAACTGTGAAGGATGTCGGGATAATCTGAGAATTTCAAATGCGTTCTGTAAATGCAAGATCTTTGGGCAAATAATCTTACTTGACAGTCCTTCTAATTATATGATATGCCATTATTCTGATAGAGAAAATGCATGTTACTTGGAAATCCAAAATCCCAATTTTATGGCTGAATAACGGTCAATTCTGGTGAATAATAAAGAGTTCCGTGACTGTGTGACACTCCAAGTAGAATGTATGCGGTAGTTAAGTAATCGGGAATGTTCCTTGTGGGAAGGAGACATTAAATGCAACTTGTTCAGCACCCAAGGATGTAATACAAAATCACTGCTGGTCTTGTTTTTGGCTGAACCACTCCTTCTCTATTTAATTGGTGATTTTCTACTTGGATGGTAATGAGTAAATTAAGTCCGTACTCCAGAGAGATCAGCAAAGTAGATTTAATCACTGAAATAGCAATCATTAATTTGAATGCCAACATAAAAGTAACTACACCATACAAATAAAAACAGAAAATCCTGGAAGTACTCAACAAACCAGCCAGTATCTACACAGGGTTGCACACACTGGTAGAGTTGCTCCCTTACAGTGCCAGAGACCCGGGTTTGATCCTGTGCTGTCTGTACGGAGGTTATACGTTCTCCCGAAGGTAGACAAAAAATGCTGGAGTAACTCAGCGGGAAAGGCAGCATGTCTGGAGAGAAGGAATTGGTGACTTTTCGGGTCGAGACTCTTCTTGTACTTTCTCCCTGCCAAAAACAAGACCAGCAGTGATTCTGTATTACGTGACTTCCAAAGACGTGCAGATTTGTAAGTTAAATGGCTTGGTAAAATGTAAATTGTCCCTGGTGTGTATAGGATAGTGTTAACGTGCGGGGATCGCTGGTCAGCAATCAATGGGACGAAGGGCCTGTTTCCGTGCTGTATCCCTAAACTAAATTAAAACATTAGAACGTAGAAGTTAAAGGAACAATCCTGTGTTCCCATTCAATGTCATCTTAGCTGATCATCCAAATTCTCTGCATTGTTCCATCTTTCATTGCAAATTCCTGCATCCCTTTGGATAATCAAACTATATTTGGTATGCTAGCCTTTAAAAATTAGAGCATTGAGTATAGAAGCTGGGATGTAATGTTAAAATTGTACATGGCATTGGTGAGACCAAATCTGGAGTATGGTGTACAATTTTGGTCGCCCAATTATAGGAAGGATGTCAACAAAATAGAGAGAGTACAGAGGAGATTTACTAGAATGTTGCCTGGGTTTCAACAACTAAGTTACAGAGAAAGGTTGAACAAGTTAGGTCTTTATTCTCTGGAGCGCAGAAGGTTAAGGGGGGACTTGATAGAGGTCTTTAAAATGATGAGATGGATAGACAGAGTTGATGTGGACAAGCTTTTCCCTTTGAGAGTAGGGAAGATTCAAACAAGAGGACATGACTTCAGAATTAAGGGACAGAAGTTTAGGGGTAATATGAGGGGGAACCTCTTTACTCAGAGAGTGGTAGCGGTGTGGAATGAGCTTCCAGTGGAAGTGGTGGCGGCAGGTTCGTTGGTATCATTTAAAAATAAATTGGATAGGCATATGGATGAGAAGGGAATGGAGGGTTATGGTATGATTGCCGGCAGGTGGGACTAAGGGAAATAAAAAGTTGTTCGGCACAGACTTGTAGGGCCGAGGTGGCCTGTTTCCGTGCTGTAATTGTTATATGGTTATATGGTTATATGTAAGTATACAAATATATTTAACAATTTGGCCTCATCAGCCTATTGCAGACAATCTCACAGTTTCTCCACACTTTGGATGTGAAGACAATTCTCCTGAATTCTGTCCTAACTAAACTAAACTAAAAAGATAAACATTTAATCAGATTTTGTGCAAGTGCCTCCACAGATACATGGAGTACAGGAAGGAGATCGAGAACATCGTGTCCTGGTGCCAAGGCAATAATCTTTCCCTCAATGTCAACAAAACAAAGGAGATTGGGATCGACTTCAGGCAGTGAAGTGGTACACAGACCCCAATATACATATAGATTAGAATGAGAGTTAGAATGGGTCAAGCAATGGCAGATGAATTTTTATTCAGATATCTGCAAAATGTTGCACTTTTGTAAGAAAAAACAAGCAGGACTTTCACAATAAATGGTAGGGTCCTGGGACTGTTGCAGAACAGAAAAATGAAGGGGTGCATGTGCATAGTACTGTGAAAATGGCAACGCTAGTAGGCAGGGTGGTGAAGAAAGCATTTGGTATGTTTGCCTTCATTGACCAGTGTTTTGTGAATTGGAGTGACATATTTAATCTGTATGAGATTTACTGTAATTTAATTTAGAGATACAGCATGGAAGCAGGCCCTTCGGCCCACTGCGTCCGCACCAACTAGTGATCCCCGCACATCAACACTATTTTACACATTTATTCGGGAGAATTTACAATTATTCCAAGCCAATTAACCTACAAACCTGTGCATCTTTGGAGTATTGGAGGAAACCGAAGATCTCGGAGAAAATCCATGCGGTCACAGGGAGAACGTCCAAACTCCGTACAGATGTTGGTAAGGCCCACCATTGTGAAGCCAGAGTCTTCTCCCACTGCTTAGTGTTTTTTTTTTTTTTTTTTTTTTACACATTTTCAAGCACGCTGTTTTTTTAACTATTCTTTTTTTTTTAACGCACACTTCCGCGGACTACTCTTCCATTTTTTTCTCTTTCTTTTTTTTTTTTTTTTTTGTTTAATTGTATAACAGCATTCAGGATGAAGGGTTGTAATATTGCAGAATTTAGCTCTGTTCCATTGAATATGTGATCACTCGGCATCATTGCTACATGTTTTGTTTACATGTAGTCCTGTGATGTAATTTCACAGAGTTTAGTTTAGGTTAGTTTGGAGATACAGTGTGGGACTTCGGCCCAACGAGTCCACACCGACCAACAATCACCCATACACTAGTTTCATCCAACACACTAGGGACAATTTACAGAAGCCAATTAACACACAAACCTGCACGTGTTTGAAATGTGGGAGGAAACCTGTGAACCTGAAGGAAACCCACACGGTCAGAGGGAGAATGTATAAACTCCGCACAGACTGCTATCAAACCTGGGTCTCTGGCGCTGTAAGGCAGCAGCTCTATCACTGTGCCATTGTGCTGCCCTACATTTTAAATTACACCAATTAACTTGCAAATCCACATGTCTTTGGAAGTTGGAAGAAACTGGAGCACCCGGTTACAGGGAGAACATGCAAACTCCACACAGACAACACTCCAGGTCAGGATTGAACCCGGGTCTCTGGCGCTGTGAGTCAGCAGCACTACCAGCCACGCCACTGTGCAGCCCATGAGTTGCGATCTGTTCTTTTGGGAGATTGTGAAGTTATTAGAAACTTGAAAATATTCTTCTCTCTGTTGTCCTTCTTAATCCAAGTGACAGCTGGGAAAGGATAGTTGTGTGGAGAGAGGTTATGGTGGCAACCAGATGGAAACCAATATGTTCTCACTTTAACTAAAATCATTGGGAGGTCAATGTGAAGTCAAACTTGCTCTATCAAATCTTGGTATAGAAGAAGAATGAGCAAAACAAGAAACAACTTGTTCAGCAAAATAGGTTTTAAGGCTTGCCTTCAGGGAGGGAGTAAAAGTGCAACAGAGTGGTTTAGTTGTTGTGGAATGATTAAGATGGGGGTGATCAGAGTTGGAGGTGTGTTGAGATTTATCATTGCACTACTGGAGGAGATTGCTCATACGGACAAGGTTGAAGATATGAAAATATTATGAAATTGGCACTGCTTGACAGCTGCGGCTCGCCTGCAGTCCGTCTGGTTTTTCTTTTTTTGGTGTTTTCTTTTGTCCTGTATTAGTTAAACTTTAGTTTATTAGGGTGTGTATGTGTGTGTGGGGGGGGGGGGGGGGGGGGGGGGCGGGGGGGGGTGAAACATGTTTTTTGTCTCTTCCTTCGGGGGAATGCGACTTTTTCTTGTCATGTCCCCCTTCTCTGCCTCCATCTGCGCTGAGGCCTAATGGTGGAGCTGGTGGCCTCCAACTGCGACCGACCTCGAGGCTCCGGAGGCAGAGCCAGCCAGGACCAAAGATTATAATAGAGGAGGCGCCAGGACTTACCAACGCGAGGCTGGCCGAATTCGGGCTGTGGCGGCGTTCCGGCGTTCCGGTGGCGGTGGCCCGGCGTCGGGGCTTCGGGGCTGCGCAGGCTTTCCGGCGGTGGCGACCTGAATTCAGGCCTCGGCCACGGCCCAATGGACGACATCGCCGGGAGCTCGCAGGTCACAGGTTGCTGACTTGTTTTTCCGGAACTCCCGCAACTACAGCTGGAATGGAGGATGGCAGCTTCGACCACCCCGGTCCACGGAGTTTGAACCGGCCCGTTCGCGGAGCACGGTTGAGCCGCGGAACTTACTTACCATCACCCGGCGGGGTCACAACATCGGAAGCCTGGATCGCCTCAGCACAGAGGGAGAACAAGGAGGGAAGAGACAAAGACTTTAAGACTTTTGCCTTCCATCACAGTGAGGAGGTGCCTGGTGAACTCACTGTGGTGGATGTTAATTTGTGTTTATTGTATGTTTTTGTTATTTATTATTATATGTATGACTGCAGGCAACAACATTTTGTTCAGATCGAAAGGTCTGAATGACAATAAAGGAATTCAATTCAATTCAATTCAATTCAATTCAAATAATATGTTAAAATATTATCTAGCCAAAAATAAATGTGTGTTTGAACTTAATTATTTAGAGAAATAAAGCAAATTCAGGAGGATTCATTGGGAAATGTAGCATCTTGAAGAGTACTAATAACAAAATAAATATCAGTGTACAAGTCCAAGGAGCCTTGAAGGTGTCAAACAGGTAGATAAGATGGTGAAGGTGGCACAAGGATCATTTCACTTTATAGGCTGTAAAATATAAGAGCTGGAAACTTCCAGCTTTACAATATATTGGTTAGGTGACAGCTGGAATACTGTATGCGGTGCTGGTCTCCGCACCTACGGCAGGTGGGAGACTGGGCAGAAGGGGATCCACCAGGATCTGAAGAAGGGTCTTGAGTCAAAGCATCACCTATTCCTTCTATCCGGAGATGCTGCCTGTCCCGCTGAGCTACTCCAGCAATTTGTGTCTATCTTTGGTGTCAACCAGCATCTGTAGTTCATTTCTATCCATTAGAATGTTGTCTGTGGTGAATATTTTGGGTAAGAGTGGGTGGGTTAGTTTTCCTTGTAGTGGAGGTGGAAGATTCTTAAGATCCCTGTATTCAAAATCTCAACGATCATGAAAAAATGTGGATACAAAGTTATGAGAAGTGAAGATAGGATAGATGATGATGAAGAGATATCGAAATCCTGATAGTGCAGGTTCAAAGTGAGGTGAAAACAGGTTTGGTAGAGGAATGGGCGCATTTTATCCACAGCACGGTTGGAATCTGGAATGACTTCCAGAAGCCAAAGCTTTCACATTTAAGAAGTATCTAGACCAGCATCTGAATCGTTAAGGCACACAAACCCTGGTAAATAGGATAGATACAGATTGATGGCACGGACATGGTGGGCCAGAGGGGCAGTTTGTTTGTTGTATGATTATATTATTCCATTATGTAATGAGAGTTATAATATGGGCAACAGATTTTCTGATGACCTCCAATTCATTGAAAGGCTGGTCGGTCGGTGGGACCTCGCCCAAAGTCTTGTTGGTCGATGGGTCCCGGAGCCTGCCTGAAGGCTCGTCGTGGCCCGAACGAAGGCTTGTCGGATGGCGAAACCAGGTGGGAGCTGGAGACGTCGGACTCGATGAGCAAGGGCCGGTTGGAGGGTGAACCAGGATAATACCTCCAGCACCTTCACGATCGGCTGCAGGAGGCACCCCCAGGACGCAAAGATGGCCGACAGGAGAGGGACGTCAGTTCGCGGTAACTGCTCCAGTATATCGAGCGTGCGGGCCGACAAGACTTTGGATTTTGGATAATGGCGCTGAAAGATGGCGGCGCCAGCATGCGTAATATACGCAAAAAAGAATTTCACTGCGCAGTTGCCCAGTTGACAAATAATGACCCATTGTAAGTCAGAAGACTGGAATAACTGAGTTCAGATGGAATGCAGAAGAAGGTTGCAGCAACAGCTGGGCAGTTCATCAGTGGAAGCGTAAAATGTTTGAGCACTCATTGTTGGGAAGCAATGGATGTTGATGCAGGCGGGGTAGGAGTCTGATTGCCACATTGTGTCTTCCGTGATGAAATATTTGCAAATAATACAAATCCAGGCACGCGCCTAAAAGCCCTTCCATGGCCACTTGCAGCTGTCAGATGTAGGCTCTATTCAAGGGGAACAAGGACGAAATTGAAGTTGGCAGGGAGATGCAAAGAACAAAATATGTCACTCACATGAAAAATAAAAAAATTGCCAGAGCAGCAGTGCGATATGAATAATGCTTCCATTTGCAAGAGTGATCACAATCTCACTGATGATTTTGTCACCCGTGACAGTCCAGTTGGCTGTGAGCATGTGGAGACATTCACCATGCCTTCATCCTGACTGTGACGTTTCCTCAATAAAATTCACTGTTGGTCTAATAAAAGGTATTACCTTGACTGGTGTGCCCTGAATTTAGCAGTCAAGCACACTGGTGCATATTGATTGGAAAGCAACTTGATGTATGAGGTGTCCACAGATCGCAGTTTGCTGAGACATCTATGGATTTTCCCAACAGATCAAATTATTTACATGGTGCCGGCTTTAAGTATTGGTGGAACTGGATGACATGAACAGACCAGGTTGACAACTGAAGTCCTTCGTATCACTCACAGGTTGGAACCAATTGTAGAAGTTTAATTATGTGATATGTTTATCCCATAATAGAGTCATAGAGTGATACAGAATGGAAACAGGCCCTTCAGCCCAACATGCCCACGTCGATCAACATGTCCCAGCTACACAACTCCCACCTGCCAGCATTTGCCCCATCCTTCCAAACCTGTCCGATCCATGTACCTGTCTAACTGTTTTTTTAAATGTTGGGATAGTCCCTGCCTCAACTACTTCCTCTGGCAGTTTGTTCCATACACCCGCCTACCTTTGTGTGAAAAAATTACCCCTCAGGTTTCTATTAAATCTTTTCCCCTTCTCCTTAAACCACAAGTGTAAAATTGATATCTGATCACGTTATACTTAGTCGCAATATTTCTCCAAATATTTTGGTTACATAATAGTGTGTGGTACTCCGTAGTCAGCCAATTCTTCCTCTGGTGTTACATCATAGCTTTAGAATGCAGTCTTCATCATCTATATATGATGAACAATTCCTAAATTGAAGAGGACTCACTTCTAGAATCATTCAAAATGTGTGGGAGGGAACTGCAGATGCTGGTTTAAACTGAAGATAGACACAAAATATTGGAGTAACTCAGCGGGACAAGCAGCATCACTGGAGAGAAGGAATGGGTGATGGTTCGGGTTGAGACTCTTCTTCAGATTGCGTCTGAAACGTCACCCATTCCTTCTCTCCAGTGATGCTGCCTGTCCCGCTGAGTTACTCCAGCAATTTGAGTCCATCTAGAATCAATCAGTTGCTACTGATTGCATCGTTTGCTACAAACGCAGCATAGTTTTGCTACTTTTGTTAACGTTTTTGCTCCCTGTCCCCTAATTCCCTCCTGATTGAATTGCAGAAAGTTCCCAGGATTCATTCATCCAGTCAATCATTTTATTAATTCCTGACTCACCTGCTGTTGAAGATTTACAAGAGATGGACAGCACATCTCCATCTTCATCTATTACCCATTTGTTTGAATCCCAAACCTCTGACCCACACTTTTGTAACTTTTACACCCTTTGATAGTCATGTCCTGATACCTCTATCTCCCTTATTCCCAAATCCCTGCCTCCTTCTTCATTTCCTAATAACTAGTTTTTCTCTTCTCAGAATCCCTCTTTTCCTATCCCTCATCATGAGAAACCTGCCCTTCTCTCTGTATCACTACCACCCCCCCCCCCCCCCTCCGCCCCCCACCTCCGCCCCCACCCCACATCCCTTACTCACTCACATCTCACCCACAGTCTTCCATTTGCCCCAGTCGCTCTCACCTACATTGCTGCACAGGTATAGAGGCCGAGTGATGTCCGATGGCTAGTCGAGATGCCATCGTTCATTCAATTGTGATTCCCTTGTTGGATAAGGTTCCAACAGTGCTGCAAGTCGCCATGGGGGGGGGGGGGGGGGAGGTGAGAACAAGGGTGGACCCGGCGAGGGAGACCGCTGTGGGGGGGGGGGGGGGATGATCAAGGGTGCGGGAACATTTGTAGCATTGTCAGCGTCCTTTGTGGAGAGACTGTTTGGGTTTCCAAGCAAAGAATTTCACTGTGACTTGTCACATATGACAATAAGGTATTCAATTCAATTCAATCCACATTTTAAAATGCTGTGGAAAGTGGTTAATTTGTACTTAATCTGCTGAAGTTTCTTTCTTGAGGAATGCATTGTCAAGGTCAGTCAAACACATATCTTTGTGATTTTAGCATGTATGTTCTAGCCACATCATCATTGTTAAAATCTTGTGCAATAGGCACCTCTGAGCAATGTGTTTATAAGACTGCATTTGAATGGCTATTGTAGCGGCACCTAGTGGTGGCTTGGGGAAGTGCGAACCCTCGTTATTGGTGGGCGCCATCACGTGACCGCGGGTGTGAGTTCGCGGGCTTTTCTCCTCAGTCGACCGCGCTCCTCCCGGTAGCAAGAGCTATTATACAGTTGGCTAACCCGGCACGTGGTTTCTGAGTTCTCTTACTTTTTTGTTGTTCACCAATAAAAATTATTTTACTCAACCGGCCTGTCTCGCCAAACTATACCAGTTACAACGAAGGTGAATATGACTGCATGTGTTTCTCTGTAGGTTTTGTGTGAGTGTAAGCTCTGGAGTGTTGTGTTCATTACTTTGAGTATTATGTTCAGTATTTGGAGTATTGTGTTCAGTTTTGGTCTCTCTGCCTTTGGAAACAATGCTAAGTTGGAAAGAGTGCAAAGGAAATTTACGAGGATGTTGCCAGGACTCGGTGGCCTGAGGTACAGGGAGAAGTTGAGCAGGCTAGGACTTTATTCCTTGGTGCACATGAGGATGAGTGGTGATCTTATAGAGGTGTATAAGATAATGAGGGTTACAGATTGGCCAGATGCCCAGTCTTTTACCCAGAGGGGATGTGAATCTGTGGAATTTTCTGCCTCAGAAGGCAGTGGAGGCCAATTTTCTGGATGTTTTCAAGAGAGAGTTAGAGAGAGCTCTTATAGATAGCAGAGTCAGCTGATATGGTGAGAAGGCAGGAACGGGGTACTGAATGTAGATGATCAGCCATGATCACAGTGAATGGCGGTGCTGGCTCGAAGGGCCGAATGGCCTACACCTGCATCTATTGTCTATAGTAGGGAATCAAGAACCAGAGGACTTAGGTTTAAAGTAAGAGGGGAAAGATTTAATAGGAACCTGAGGTGGATCTTTTTCACACAGAGCGTGGTGGGTATATGGAACGAGCTGCTAGAGGAGGTAGTTGAGGCAAGTACTAAAACAACATTAAAAGACATATGGACATGTACATGGATAGGAAAGGTTTGGAGTGATATGGGCAAGTCAAACTGAAGGACCTGTGTTGCATGCTGTATGACTCGATGACTATGAAAGCTGTCTGTTTATGTGAGGAATATGTAAATGGTTGCCTCTGTGAGAATAAAATAGCTATATGTATCAGTGAAGGGTTTATGTGTGTTTTTTGAGTAGAATGTAAGTAGATATAAGATTGATTAAAGTGTACATGAAGCAATTTTGTATTTGGAGTGGAATAGGTCTGGATGCTAAGTGCAGCTAGAATGATATACTGTATCAACATCTATCTTTGTAAGATGTTGCATAACCATTTAGTTGATGTTCTATGCGGACAGTAAATGGGTTTTATTTTTGTTAGTCTGCACTTGAACATCAGAGAGGCTTAATGCCGTTTCGGTGTGATGTAAACTGTGTGACTGTACATAATTGCCACCAATTTCTGGTGTTCGATTGTCTGAACTGCAATAAAACATGAACCCAGCTTGAGGTTTTTTTTCTGAGCAAATGTACATGTTGAGGAAGCAACCATTGGCTTTGTACAGAGGTTGATCAGTTCCCAAATCACTTGTGTTGAGTGACTCCCTGCTGTGTACACTTCCACAGAGAGCTTGTTGTTCCCACTGGTGCTACTAGAGATTTCAAAACTGCACATGCCTTGCAAGTATCAAAGCATTCAATTGTAGCCGTCTTTGCTTTTAGATATTTATAAATGTTCTGTTAGTATTTGCATTTAGATATTTAAACAGTTAATATGTTTATTAATGTTTTAGAAAAATATCGGAACATTTATGTTTATGCAGGCAGTATTGGATACATTGGTATTGGGGTGACACGGTGGTGCAGCGGTAGAATTGCTGCTTAACAGTGCCAGAGACCCGGGTTTGATCCTGACTACGGTTGCTGTCTGTATGGAGATGGTTCGTTCTGCCAGTGCACTGTGTGGGTTTCCTCCCACACAACATAGACGTGTAGGTTTGAGGGTTAATTGGCTTGGTATAAATGCTTAGTATAAATGTAAAAAATTGTCCTTTGTGTGTGTAGGGTAGTGGAAGTGTGCGGGGATCGCTGGTCGGTGTGGACTCGGTGGGCCGAAGGGTCTGTTTCAGCAATGGATCTCTAAACTTAACTTAACTAAACTAAACTAAACTAAAGGATAGGACGTCAAAAGCATTCTCATTCTTTGTTGTCTGCAGGAAGTCACGTGTCCCTCACTCATTGATAGTAACGACTTAGTGTAAATGCTAAATATTAGAAAATAACTAATTTTATTTTCATTTCTATTCTCCCTTATCTGTTTTCCTTTCAGGCTAGATCAATTCAGGATTGTGTTGGGAGGAACTGCAGATGCTGGTTTAAACCAAAGATAGACACAAAAAGCTGGAGTAACTGAGCAGGTCAGACAGCATCTCTGGAGGAAAGGAACAGGTGACATTTTGGGTCGAGACCCTTCATGCCAATTTACAGGATAACATCACCCAACTCTTCTCCAGTTGAAACCATCTCTTTATCTCTTTCACAGAGCTCCACCAGCCTGTGAATGAGCATCCCAAATGTAAAAGTCTCCTGAATATATCTTATTTATTGACCCTAAATCTTTTAAATTAAATTCCCAAAGTGCCGACTTTCACCCCTTGACTACTGAAACACTTAGCTCTGTTTCAGTCTATCAAACATATTACACCATTTTATTATTTTCCTTATCAATTATTTAAAGGCATGAAGTTGTACAGCACAGAAGCAGGCCCCTCAACCCAAATCATCGCTTCACACCAATTTGCCTACCCAAGCTAATCTTATTTGCCAGAGACACAAGAAACTGCAGATGCTGCAATCTTGTGTACATCACAAAACGCTGGAATAAGTCAGAGGGTCGGCCAGCATCTTTGGAAGACAGAGATAGGTGATGTTTTGGGTCTGGACCCTTTTTCAGACTGATTGTAGTGGGGGTGAGCAAGTTGGAAATGTGGTGGGAATGGGACACAACTTGGCAAGTGATAGTTGAACATAAAATACTGGAGTAACTCAGACTGATGAAGGGTCTCGACCCAAAAACGTCACCCATTCCTTCTCTCCAGAGATGCTGCCTGTCCCACTGAGTTACTTCATCATTTTGTGTCTATCCGATTTAAACCAGCATCGGCAGTTCCATCCTACTACACAAGTGATAGGTGGATATGTGAGAGAGGTTTGTGATGAGCAATTGGGGATCATGACAGAAGCCTCCTTGTGGCGATCCCTGGAAGTGATGACGCGATGCACTCTGTGACGAGTCGGGCGACAATTCTGTCAACATGTTGGACGGCGACAGAAACCAACAGCGAGCTACATCGTCTGTCATGCAAGCGAACGAGCAATGGGTGAACAAAGAATAGACATGAAAAGCGTGACAAAAGGGGACTAAAGAGCCAAGAAGGAGACAAGATGGAAAAAAAAATGTTGATAAGGTACAATGATACTTGAATGATGTTTTACTTTATTGCCACATGTACCTTGGTACAGTGAAATACATTGTTTTACATACAAACTAGGCAGTACACAAGTATCGCCACATGTTACAACAGTACCGAACAGTCCTAAGATTGTTAAGGGTTTGGACACGCTAGAGGCAGGAAACGTGTTCCCAATGTTGGGGGAGTCCAGAACCAGGGGCCACAGTTTAGGAATAAGGGGTAAGCCATTTAAAACGGAGACGAGGATACACTTTTTCTCGCAGAGAGTGGTGAGTCTGTGGAATTCTCTGCCTCAGAGGGCGGTGGAGGCGGGTTCTCTGGATGCTTTCAAGAGAGAGCTAGATAGGGCTCTTAAAAATAGCGGAGCCAGGGAATATGGGGAGAAGGCAGGAACGGGGGGAATGATTGGGGATGATCAGCCATGATCACATTGAATGGCGGTGCTGGCTCGAAGGGCCGAATGGCCTTCTCCTGCACCTATTGTCTATTCCTCCTCCCCAACCCCCAGCCACCAGTCCCCACTTTGTTCTTGGTGCCCCACCCCCCCCCCCTTCCCCCTCGGTCCCACACTGCCAGTTTCCCCTTCATTCTCAGCGCCCCCCCCACGTCTGGTCCCCTTTGTTCTCAGTGATCTTCTGCTGGGTCCTCGCATTGTTGTGAGCTGTGGGTCAGCAGCACTACCTGCAGCATGACTGTCCCGTCCCATTATTTTGAATGGCTGAGGTCTGAATTTAACATTGTACCACAACGTTCTGGACAGGAGGAGATACGATTTCCCTGTTTAAGAGGGGGAATCATTTGCGAGTACGAGTTGGCCACACAAGCCCTCATGTCATAGAGCAGTGACCTCCAGACCTTTCAGCATGAGGGCCACATTATATATTTGGCACATTTTTGTGGGCCGTAGGAAAAAATGAAAATGTCAGTTTTATCAATTTAATGAACTCAAAAAAGAACTTAAGTAAAACAAGAAATTTAAATCATGTATTTTTACCGAGGTGGCTGCCCGGCACGAACTCGCTGCCCGTATCTCTACTCCATCCCGCCTACGGGCCTCCACCAGCGACTTCGCCGATCCTCGTCTCTCCACCGGCCACCAGCGAGCCAGAGCCGTCACCTCACCAGAGTTCCAGGCTCAGCACGAGGCCCACAACCTCCACGATGCAGACTAGGTCCTAGTGCTCCTCCCCTCATACAGGGAACCACAGTAGTAATGAGTCATCCCCTTCCCCCTCTTTTAACCAGGTTACCCTGACCACACACCCGCTAGTTAAAATTCCCCGCTATTTATTTTGGCTTTTTTTACAGAGGTGCTGGAGTGAGCTCTGGCAGCAGTGCACCCCTGCCTCAGAACCCGCTAATAGCCCGCTGCACGGAACGTGATTATAGCTTGCTGCGGGATCGATAAAATCTTGTGTCGGGCCGGATGTGTTCTTTGGGCCATAATTTGGAGACCCCTGAGATTCAAGGAGTGATACAGCATGAAAACAGGCCCTTCAGCCCAACTTGCTCACACCAGCCAACGTCCTAGCTACAATAGTCCCACGTACCCGCATTTGATCCACATCCCTCGAAAACTGTCCTATCCATGTACCTGTCTAACTGTTTCTTAAATGTTGGGATAGTCCCTGCCTCAATTACCTCCTCTGGCAGCTTGTTCCATACACCCACTACCCTTTGTGTGAAAAGGTTACCCCTCAGATTCCTATTAAATCATTTCTCCTTCACCTTAAACCTGATGTCCTCTGGGCAAGAGACTCCCCAACTCTGGGCAACTCTGTGTATCTACCTAATGTATCCTTCTCATCATTTTATACACCTCTATACACCCCTCATCCTCCTGCTCTCCAATGAATAGAGTCCACACTATTCAACCTCTCCTTATATGTCTGTTCTGCTATTTATTACGGTCATGTCTGATCTGACAATTTCAATTGTGCATCCTTGTCTAATCCCGGCAACGTTTCTTATCAAGGATGGCGCAGTGGCGTAGCTGATAGAACAGTGCCAGAGAACCAGGTTCACTCCTGATCTCGGGAGCTAACTGTGCAGCCTTTGCATGTTCTTCCTGTGACCACATGGATTTCAATCGAGTGCTCCAGTTTCCTCTCACATCCCACAGACGTGCAGGTTTGCAGCTTTAGCAAATTACCCTTAGAATGTTGGATGCGGATGCAAACATGGGATAACATAGTAATAGTGTGAATGGGCATTTGATAGTCGGCATGGGCTCAACGGGCCGAAGGACCAGTTTCCATGCTATATCTTTCAATTAAAAGTATCTATTCAGTTCTGCATATTCAAACACGATCCTTCTTACCCTTTGAGGAAGAAAGTTCCAAAGAATACTACCCTTCCAAGAGGAAAGAAAAATTCTCCTGATCTGCCTTAAATGGTGATGCCTTTCCTTTAAATTATGAGCACTTGTTGCAGGCTCTCCCATAGGAAGAAATATCCTCTCCACATTCAATATATTAACTCTTTTCACTGCAATAAATTGGTCAATCAATGTTTTGCATGAAAAAAAAACCTTATGAAAATGCAGTGGAAAGTTATATTAGCGTTGAACTCAATGAAAAAAAATTGCTTTCCATTGTCAATATGTTGTGAACTTTAGTTTTGACCAACGGTGGATTTTTAATAACATTTCAGTGATACATCAGCAATAAATTTGTAGCTAGATCAGGAGAAGCAGAAGTATAGCTGTGGGGATTCTCTGAAAAAATGAGTTGCACAAGGTACAGCGGAAGAGATTCTTTCGAATGAGGCTGAATTTATCCCTCGTGGACTGAACGGAGGCAGGTAATATTTTTGCAGCATCACAAGCAAATGCAGTGCATTTGGAGAAGGTGGAAGTCGTAGAGTCAAGAGCAGGGATGGAGAAAGACTGGGCCCCTGCATTCTTCATTTACTTTTATAAATTAATCTTATTTATACCAATACGAAAGTAAGATTTGGATCAATGAATAAAATAGAAGATAGACACAAAAAGCTGGAGTAACTCAGTGGGATGTAGAAATGAGTGACAGAGAGAAGACTCCATGAAGGGTATCGACCCCAAAACATCACCCATTCCTTCTCTCCAGAGATGCTGCCTTTCCCGCTGAGTTACTCCAGCTTTTTGTGTCTATCTTCGGTTTAAACCAGCATCTGCAGTTCCTTCCTACACATGAATTATATGAACAGCCTCTGAATGTGCAGGCAAGTTCCTCAGGTTAAGTCAGCTCAGGATTTCAGAAAAGGAGATTAGCTTGTCGAAATTGTGGAGAAGATTGAAACTGTGTAATCTGAAAGACTGTCCATATAGAAGCCACTTAAGGACAGTCTATGACAACGTTTACTTTATCCACTTCCATTTAAAATGTTTTCATTGCAAAATGTTGGGACTCTTTTGATTAGATTAACATCGATGACAGAAATGGAACAAACATCTAAAATTCTGATGAATCGAAGCAGCTGGAATCAGATACACGTTGGGGAGTGATGTGATTTGATTTGTAACACCAAGGTGTAAATACTGAACAAACAGCAGGAGATTCGGCACAGATGTCAGATGAAGCTTCTTGATGCACAAAGTTGGAGGCAGTGAAATTTAATTTTCAGTTTGTGATTGAGTCAGAAACTTGGCAACTTTCCAGATCCCGAAGACATTCTGAAGAAGGGTCTCTATCCAAAATGTAATTTGTCCACGAATGTTGCCTGAATAGATGTTCCTCCTGTGGTCTGTTTTTTGCTCAAGATTATAGATTCACTGGCAGAACAAAATAATGGTTGAAGATGTAATATGGAACAAGTGTCATGAAAGCTTGTGTGTGTGTGCATGTGTATGTATATGCATGTGTGTGTCTGCATGTGTGTACGTGTGTGTGTGTGTGTGTGTGTGTGTGTGTGTGTGTGTGTGTGTGTGTGTGTGTGTGTGTGTGTGCGCGCGTGTGTCTGCGCGTGTGTGTCTGCACGTGTGCAAGTGTGTGCATGTATGCATGCACGCCATGTGTGCTTGTGGGCGCGCGTGTGTGTATGAATATGTGCGTATATGTGTGTGCATGTATGTGCATGTGTGTGTCTACATGTGTGCAAGTGTGTGCGTATGTGTGCATGCATGTGGTGTGTGCGCGCGTGTGTGTATGATTGTGTGTCCGTATGTGTATTTATGTATATGCATGCATGTGAGTGTGCCTGTGTATGTGTGCGCTTGAGTGTATTTGTGCATGTGTGTGTGTGCGCGTGCGTGCATGCATGAGGTGTGTGCGTGTCTGCGTATATGCAGGCATGTGTGTGTGTTTGTATGTGTGCATGCATGCGGTGAGTGCATGTGCATGTACACGTGTGCATGCGTGTGCATGTATGTGCGTGCGTGTGCAGTGGGAGGGGAGGATAGATTACCCATTTAAATAGACCAATTGGACTAAATTGTTTGTTTCCATAAAGGGACTTCTGTGATATTAATTGCATTATTTATATTAATTGATATTATAAGTCTGTAGTATGCCTGTGCAAATCAAAATAAATCAAAGGGCTTTATCTTGATTAACTTGGCTGCTTGAGACAAAGAATGCCTCTGTGAATTGTTTGAGAGAAGGGTGCTTAGAATGGCATAGTTTGATATTACATATGGGCCAAACATGAATTGGTGGTGTAACTCTGCAGGCACTTGATAGGTGATGCTTTGGTTAGGAATCCTTCTTTAGACTGATTATGGTAGTGGAGAAATAAACTGGAAAAGAGAGCTGAGGCAGGACAAAGCCTGTCGAGTGATAGGTGGAGACAGGTGATGGGGTTTGGTAAAGTAAGTGACAATGACTAGAGAAGAAAATGAGACAAAAGCGCATCAGATAAGAGAGATGAGGAAAGAAATATAAAGCCACAGGGAGGTGTTTAGATGGCATGGACGGGAGGCGGAAAAGAGGCGGGAATAAAAGGAAAATTAGGGAATGGGAGATGCGCGTAAAAAAACAGAGGGTAAGGAGCAAAGTGACTGAGGTGAGTTAGTTGCGAAATCAATGCGGTGGGAGTGGTTATGGGAAAGAGATAAGGGTGGGAGTATTGATTAAAATGGGAGAATTCACTATTGGGTGTGAACTATCCAAGTGGAATTTCAGTTTGCAAGTGGCCCCACTCTAGATAAGGCGGATGCTAAGAACAGCCACCTCCTCCGCCCAGCCCCCGCCCCCATCTATCCATTTCCTTCTTCAGTGCACCCTAATTTCTCCAACATTACTGTCACTCTGAACCTTTTCACTCCTTTGTGCATTCATCTCCCATTCCGTCATTTCCCCTTATTCCCCCCACTTACCCCAAGCCCTCTCGTCCCCTTCCACCCATACCTCTCCCTCTGGCTTTACATTTCACTGCTCTCCTGATTTGACACCCTTTCATCTCCTTTTCATCGCTAGATTTACTTACTCCACCCATCTGCCAATGATGCCCATTCTCACCTGTATCCACCTACCAGTTGTCAACACTGTATCATCCTACCTCTCTTTTCCAACTTTCTTTCCCGCTGCAACAATCAGTCTGAAGAAGCCTCCCGACCCGAAACACCGAATATCCACTCCCTGCGCAAATCTTGCCTGACCCGTTGAGTTACTCCAGCACCGTATGTTTTGCTCAAGAATCCAGCATCTGCAGTTCCTTGTGTCTCCATTACATGTGAGCAATAATGCACATGAGTAGTGAGAAAACAGTGCAAGAAAGTAAACGGGGGATGGGTTGAGATGAAACGCGAATGATAAACTTGGTCCATCATTTGGGTAGTCAGAAAATGTTTCCCAAGGTGGAAATGTTAAAGACTGGGTATAACTTTATTAGTAAACAACAGCTTGCATGGGGCAGGTGTTTTTCACAGAATGGTGGGTGCTGGAATATGCTGCCAGGGGTGGTAGAGTCATGGAGTCTTAGTGACACAGCTTGGAAACAGGCCCTTCAGCTCCATTTGCTACAGGCAGGTGGGGCTAGTCCCAGCTACACTAGCCCCACCTGCCTGCGTTTTGTCCATATCCCTCCAAATTTGTCCTATCCATGTGCCTTTCTAACTGCTTCTTAAATGCTGGGATAGTCCCAGCCTCAACTACCTCCTCTGGCAGCTTGTTCCATACACCCACCACCCTAGGTGTGAAACAGTTACCCCTCAAATTCCTATTAAATCTTTTCCCCTTCATCTTGAACCTATGTCCTCTGGTCCATGGGTGGTGGTGGAGGTAGATACGATAGTGGCATTTAAGAGGCTTTTAGGTATGCAGGAATGGAGGTATAGTGAATCATGTGCAGGCAGAGGACATTAGTTTAACTTGGCATCATGTTTGGCGTTGCATAATGGAACAAAGGGCCTGTTCCTGTGCTGAACTGTTCTATTATCTATGTTATTGCTGCCTAGAAACGTGACAGTTCCACGTGGGAAGCAGTGATCGTGCTATAATAAGCATGGTTATTAGTCACATTTAAAAAATATATTATTAAAAAAAAAATGTTTAATGTTGAATCCAAGAACACCCAGATGAACTCCAAGTAAGAAGTGTATTTGCATCACCTTACTGCCGTGGAGTGTCTTTGCTTTGTTGACTGTCCTAACAAAAAATGATAAAATAATATACA
Organism: Leucoraja erinaceus; assembly: GCF_028641065.1. Taxonomy (NCBI): domain Eukaryota; kingdom Metazoa; phylum Chordata; class Chondrichthyes; order Rajiformes; family Rajidae; genus Leucoraja; species Leucoraja erinaceus. Next base: position 94,743 of record NW_026576348.1, read on the forward strand.
TTTGCAATGAACTGTCTTAAGACTTCGAAAGATATTGTGGATTAACACAAAAGCACTTCAACAATCTTCCCTTCAGCTTTGATGCCAAATAGCAGAAGGATTTTACTTCGGAGTCACGTGAATGACTACGTGAAGAACCCTGCCATGACGCAGGCATGTCATATCGCTTCACGCTTGCGAAACGACAGACGGGGTGGAGCGTTTCCCCGCAGCGGTAAGTTTGAAACCGCGACCTGCAGGTAAGTGATTTACTCTGTGGTAGTTTTTGTTCCCGCGCTGTTTTACACAGGGGGGAAGCTGGACAAAATAGTGTCCACAAGTACTGCGAGTAAAGCTGGCTGGGGAGGACCGCAAAGTTGCGGGAGCCAGCAGCAGCTGAAGGCACAAGCCCCGTAAAGGATCAGCTGTGCCGTCTTTTGGTCCCGCACCGGCCAGAACACCACGGCCGGGCGGGAGACTATTCAAATGGGGCCGTCGACTTTTTGGACAAGTCGAAAACGGCAGGAGACGGGGTGGAATGACGTTCCCCTGTAGCGACAATTTTAACTTGGACCTGCACGTAAGAGCTGCGGTCTTTTTGTGATTTTACCATGCTAATTACAGGTGGAGAAACCAACGGGCTGCGACAAAGCTGGTGGGCTAGATGGGATCAGCTGTGCCCAATGTCGCCTCCGCAAGGCCAGATCCACTCCACGGCAGTAAGGACAAAGCTGGTGAAGGAGGACCACGGAGCAGCGGGCAGCCAGCAGCAGCCAGCGGCACACGGATCACCGATAATGGGATCAGCTGTGCCCAATGTCGCCTCCGCACCGGCCAGATCCACGCAGTTGGGCGGAAAGGTTAGACACAAAAACAAACAAGGTCGTGGACTCGGAGGAGTCCGACTTTGAACACCCGCGGGCGGCCAGCGACCGAGAGCGTTGGAGCCGGATGGAGCGGTGTGTGGAGCTTTGCTCCAACATGACAGACACTGGGAGATGGAGTCGGGTCACTGTGGGCCCTATGATAAACCCACAGCAGTACCTCTTGAAGGGCTGCACAGTGCTTCTACCTCATCAGAGGGGAGCACTGCGGGTCAGTTTTGGGCTGACCTGGAAGAGGGGTCCGCAGAAGGAAAAACAAGTGTGCAAGGGGTGCAGGAACAAGAGAACCTACTGGACTAATAAAATGGACTCCAACAAACACTACAGCCAAAGACAGCACCCCTACGCACCCACCAGCAGAACTGGTGAAAGCTCGAAGGTCCGGTATTCAAAACATGAGTCTTTTTAGGCCATGGCCCAGGCTGGCCTTCTTGGAAGATGCGGGGACCTCCAACACCAACCAAACCGAAAATCCAGACACCAGCGCAACAACAGCAGCGAAGAACCTACAAAAAGAAGTAAATCAGCCACTGGTAACTATGGAGGTAGGTGGGTCTGGTTCCCTACAAAATACAGGGAGCATGGAGGTTGGGGGGAGACTACACTCTTTTCTGAATGCATGGAGCATGTTAACAACCCATACTTACATCTTAAGAAGTATCCAGGGATATACAATAGAGTTTATACACAAGTACAGCCCTCCAGTTCAACATATACCGAACCGAATGTTCGTGCCTTCTGATAAAGAAAAATCGAAAGCGCAAGCTGAACTGGAGTGGCTTCACATAAAAGGTGTAAATTGAGAAAACTCAACACGAACCATTAGAATTTGTGTCCAATATATTTATCAAAAACAAAAAAGATGGTGGTTGTCGCATCACCATAGATCTGACAAAATGGATACCTTTGTTACTGCTAAACAATTAATTTCCAAAGGTTACTTCATGGCCAGCATCGATTTAAAAGATGCTTACTATTCAGTGCCTATACGAGGTGACCACAGATGTTACTTAAAATTCAACTGGATGGGCAACTCTGGCAGTATAAAGCACTGCCAAATGGGTCATCAGCCCCAGGCTGTTCACAAAAATTTTGAAACCAGCCCTAGCGTTTCTACGGAAACGTACTCACATGGTCATGGCATATTTAGATGACATACTCATTGTGGGCAAAACTTTGGAATTGGCCAAACAAATTGTAACAGCCACAAAACAGTTATTTGAAAAACTGGGATTTATTATCCATCCAGTTAAATCTAAACTAACGCCTTCCACTATTATGGACTATAGGGGGTTTCACCATTAACTCAGTTCACATGTCGATGACTCTGCCTAAGGGAAAGGCTAGAGATTTAATAGAGGCTTGCATAACCTCATTGACCTCAACAAACCATCCATCAGATTGGTAGCAAAAGTAATTGGCAAATGGTGGCTGCCTTTCCAGCCACACAATTTGGACCTCTACATTACCAAAACTTACAGAGAGCAAAAATACAAGCACTCTAAATTAATGCAGGTCACTTTGACAGACCTATGAAACTACCAATCAAGCTAAAATGGAATAAAATGGTGGATAGATAACATCTGGCTTTGTTCCAATCCAATCATTGTCAGTAACCTTTCCATGGTACTGCAAACTGATGCCAGTGCACTTGGTTGGGGTGCCACCAATACCATCACCAGCTGTGGAGGTAGATGGACTGCTCACAAGGCATCATTATTACTCACACTGGGCATAAACTACCTGGAAATGTTGGGTGCATTCCATGGCCTAAAGTCATATTGTACCGGATCATATCACCAGCATGTTAGACTACATATAGACAATACCACCGTGGTAGCATACATTAACCACATGGGTGGAAACAAATTGACATCATGTGACAATCTGGCTAATACAATTTGGCAATGGTGTATCCAGAGAGATATTTGGATATCAGCCACTTACCTACCAGGAAGACTAAATTTTGTGGCAGACACGAGGTCACGCAAATTTAATGAAAACACCGAATGGATGTTGAATAAAAAAGTATTTGCTGATATTACAGCAAAATATGGAACACCAGATATCGATCTATTCGCATCCAGACTTAACCACCAGTTATCAAATTATGTTTCATGGGAACCAGACCTGGGGCAGTGGCGACAGATGCATTTTCGCTGCATTGGGGGGGGGGGGAATTGTTTATTTACGCATTTCCTCCTTTCTGCCTCATCAGTCGGGTATTAAGGAAAATACAACAAGACTCTGCGTCTGGTATTTTGGTAGTACCCGATTGGCCTACTCAACCATGGTTCCCAGTGGTATTAAACATGGTATTAGAACCATGTATCACCATCCCACATAGACCAGACTTATTGCTACATCCCGTAACAAGGGATAGCCTCCCATGCCATAAACATTTGAACTTATTAATTAGTAGAGTTTAAAAACACCTCTACTACAACTGGGACTGACGGACCGAACAGTGAACATGATCTCGGCAGCCCAAAGACAGTCAACCAAAACAGTATCTGGTCTATATCAGGAAGTGGGCGATGTACTGCCACAAAAACAACACCACCGACAGAGACATGAACATCCCGTCTGTTCTAGAATATCTGGCAGGCCTCCACTATGATGAGGGGCTCAGTTACAGTGCCATCAACTGCGCCAGAAGTGCCCTATCGACTTACCTATGGCAGGGGACAGAGCGTTACTCTGTTGGGGCTCACCCACTGGTAACAAAACTTATGAGGGGAATTTTTAATACAAATCCCCAAGAACCAGGTACTCCCAAATATGGGATGTAAGTATTGTCCTGAAGATGCTCAGGAATTGGTCTCCAGCAACAGCTCTGTCCCTACACAGACTGACATTAAAAACAGTCATGCTAATGGCATTAGTCACGGCACTGAGGGTACAGTCACTGCATAAACAAAGACTGGACAACATGATTTCCTCAACTGAAAATATTACGTTTCATATCTATGAATTAGTAAAGCAGAACAGTCAGGGATCAGCAGGCCTCAATATACAATTTAGGTCATACCTAACAGATGACCGTCTCTGTATAGTAAGACATTTGTCATTATACATGGAGAAAACGAAAATCCTAAGAGGCAATGAGAAGGCACTTTTTGGTCAGTCACTAGCAACCACACCAAGAGTGACGGTCCAGACCATCTCAAGATGGCTGAAACAGGTGCTAACACAGGCTGGGGTGGATACTAATATTTTAAAATCTCATTCCACCATGCTGTAGCTACATCGGCAGCGATACAGTTGGATGTACCAATGGACCAAATCCTCAAGGTAGCAGGATGGTCTGGGGGAAAAAACATTCCAATTATTTTACAATAAACCAGTAATGAAACCTGGAACGTTTGCAGAAACAAATTTAAGTTCTGTAAATTAATTTAAACCCATAAAAAGGGGTTATAAATTTGTGTTAATAAATTTTATGATTTCAATGTCAAATTCATGTCCAAATTATGTTAACACAATTCCTCCTACAGTCATCAAGGCAGACGTGATGCATGGACTCGTTTCCACAGCATGAAATCACAGAGCTTTAAAATCTTCACGTAGTCACTCACGTGACTCCGAAGTAAAATAGTAAGATTAAACGAGAACTTACCAGTTTGAAGTTTGATCTGTATTTTATGAGGAGTTACGATGACGGAATACGTGCCCTCCGCTCCCACCCTTGATCATATACTTAACTGGTATCTCTTCTCTAATCTTACTATGTTTAGTCATTACAGTTATCTGTGATTTCACACCGCTGCTTTGAAGAATGACACGCATGCGTCCTGGCGGGGTTCTTCACGTAATCCCTCATCGTAACTCCTCATAAAATACAGATCAAACTTCAAACTGGTAAGTTCTCGTTTAATCTTACTATTAAACATGCATTGTACTACCACAGGGCAAAATGTAGCCATTACACAAAACCCCACAATGCAAGCTGAAGGTTTAATCCTTTTAACTGTTCAGGATGGATGCTAGTGGTTTAAAGTATCTGCGTGCTATAACTGGAATACTTATACTGGAGACAGACACGGCTGAAGCAGCGTCTTGACTCGAAATGTCACCTGTTCCTTTTCTCCAGAGATGCTGTCTGACCCGCTGAGTTACTCCAGGTTTTTGTGTCTATTTTTGGTTTGAACCAGCATCTGTAGTTCCTTCCTACACTTATACTGGACGCTGGAGTATATTTTTTCCCATGCATTTCACAATTTCCTCACATCAACCAGACTGCACGATCCTAACCTCAACAATACCTCAGCAATGAAATACTATGGACTTTTTTTTAATAGATTTTACTATATCCTTCTATAAATAATGGTCTGGTTAGCTAGTATTGATAATTTCATTGTATATTTATTTATTATGTTATTGTGTTAATGTACCCGCAAAGCTACTGCTTGTAAAATTTTCATTGTTTTATTCCCGGTGCATGACAATTAAACAGTCTTGACTCTTGACATTTTTATACGTGAGCTTCAACATTGATATTTCAGAAGAGGCATGCTGATGCTGTGAATGTCCAGGGCTGGGGCAAGGGGCCGACTTCAAGCGGGGGCAGTCAGGTGCCAGTGGGCTGGGGTGGGGGGGGGGGGGGGGGTGGGGCGTCCTGCAGCTGGGGGGGGGGGAGGGGGACGGCTTCAGGCAGGGGCTACCGTGGCCCATCGCTGCCGTGGTCTACCGCTGCCGCTCCCCACCTGTTTCAGGCGGGTTTGATGGGGACCATCCTGGAGCTGGGAACAGGGATGCCATCAGGCGGTGGGGGAGCGTCCTAAGTATGCAGATGATACAACGGTGATTGGCCTCATCAGCGACAACGATGAGACGGCCTATAGGGAGGAGGTCCAGCTCCTAGCAGCATGGTGCACTGACAACAACCTGGCCCTTAACTCCAAGAAGACCAAGGAGCTCATTGTGGACTACAGAAGGTCCAGAGGCGGCACGCACACCCCTATCCATATTAACGGGACGGAGGTGGAACGTGTTTCCAGCTTCAGGTTTCTGGGGGTCAACATCTCTGATGACCTCTCTTGGACCTACAATACCTCAACAATGGTTAAGAAGGCTCACCAGCGTCTCTTCTTCCTGAGGAGACCAAAGAAGGTCCATCTGCCTCCTCAGATTCTGGTGAACTTCTACCGCTTCACCATCGAGAGCATCCTTACCAACTGTATCACAGTATGGTATAGCAACTGCTCTGTCTCCGACCGGAAGGCATTGCAGAGTGTGGTGAACATTGCCCAACGCATCACCGGTTCCTCACTCCCCTCCATTGAGTCTGTCCAAAGCAAGTGATGTCTGTGAAGGGTGCTCAGCATCGCCAAGGACTGCTCTCACCCCAACCACAGTCTGTTTACCCTCCTCCCATCCGGGAGGAACTACAGGTCTCTCCGTTGCCAGACCAGCAGGTTCAGGAACAGCTTCTTCCCCGCGGCTGTTACATAACTTAACTCTGCACCTTGGTGATTGCCATCCCCCTCCCCCAAGCCAGGCAGTCCTTTCTTCTCTGCAGCCCATCCCCCGACCGACCTCCGGCACCCACCGCGGACCTGTCTGACCTCTGGCACATCTGGGAAGACATGAGGAAAACTAGTGACGATGACACAAGGAGAAGAACAATGCCCATTATATCGGCCACTCATCCATCCATCTCACATCAGCACCATCAGCTACTCGGTGCCCACAGATTGGCATGGAAGCAGCTCGTACCTGAGTTAACATACAGTAGCAATGTTACAAAATTTTGAGATTTAAAAAATCAAGTCTGCAATTTATCCCATCAGATAAAGCATAACAATAAGTTTAATTTGACACCTAATTCACTTTCATATCTCAAGTAATAAAAAAGTTATGGCTATTTTCATACTCGGAAATTAGCATCTTGTTCCCTATTGATTTTCTATGGACATAACAAAAAAGCTGTGATCATGGACAGTCAAAAGCCCATAACCTTCTTAAAAATTAAGAGAACTGAATGAAATTTTCAGTTATCATAGATTGAAGCATTCTGAAACAAATATAAAATAATCTTACTTGGATGACCTGAAATTAAAGCATACAATTAGTTAGTTACCCAATTGTAGCTAATTTCAAACTTCAATTACCAGATCTAAACATCTATCCATTTCTTAATAAATGATTAACATTTTTAAATAGCCCAAGTGTCAAAATAATATTCACAAATAATTCACAATAAAACATGATTTTTAAATCTCATTTACATCAATTTATAGGCCAAATGGAAGGAATTTAGTGTTCAATTGCTGTAAATTAAAGTCAATTTAAATCGGCTTTCTAGTGGGTTCCTGTGAACACGCTGGTTTAGAACGTTCACATTGCGCTGGATTTGTGCCCTCAAGTGCCCAGAAAAATACTGCGGGATATAAAGAGCCCAAAATGAACTACTCGCTATAGAAAACTTTATACACAGGATTCTTAACAAGCCCCATTTAATGTAAAAATAAGGTACATACCTTTAATTGTTTGCTTTATAAAACCCTGGGGCTGCGAGAGGTTGCGGAGTGAGAGAGTGATTTTTAAACTACTATAAATATTATACAAGGCCATAAAAACTAATAATACCTTTTGCGACGGGGTCTTTCAGCGACTTTCCGTTAATGATTTACTAGGCTGAACATTTTCGATTGGAACAGCCTAGTAAAAATCGCGTTTTAAACCCGCCCCCTCTAAACAGTGCCAAAATCACACACACGGGGTAGGGCAGATGCTCAGCCATGATTCAGGTAGGTTTTGTAACATACATACATACAGTACCTTGAGAGAGGACTTTGTAAAGTGATTTTATTAGTGTTTCACCTGCCGAATGAATCCATGTTCACTCTGGATGCTTTTAACAAGGCTTCCATAAGTAGAAAGAAGCTATTAACAAGGTGCAGATTTTTTTCCCATTTTTCTGTTAATTGCATTTCATCTACTTAATAACAGCAGCAAACTGAAGCCCCATCAACGTACAATATACCCGCAGGAAAGGTGACATAAAAAAAACGGCGACTTTACTGTAAAACTCACCTTGGTTCATTCCCCTGAAGCAAAGAATATATCTGATTGTTCTGATATGGAATTTTAAAATAAATGAAATGCAGCTTATTACAATTTTCATGTCATCAAATAACTATTTTATTTATTAAAGAGACATGAGGTTTGCAGGCTGAGCCAGCATTTAAATGCCCTTCCTACTTGCACTTGAGAAGGTGGTTGCGAGCTGCCTTTAGTTTACTTTAGTTTAGAGATACAACGCGGAAACAGGCCCTTCGGCCCATCGAGTCACACCGACCAGCGATCCCCACACATTTACTACCCTACACACACTGGGGACAATTTACACTTATATCACGCCAATTAACCTACAAACCTGGATGTCTTTGGAGTGTGGGAGGAAACTGTAGATCTCAGAGAAAACCCGTGCGGTCACGGGGAGAACGTATAAACGCCGTACAGACAGCACCCGTAGTCAGGATCGAACCCGGGTCTGCGGCGCTGCAAGCGCTGTAAGGCAGCAACTCTACCGCTGCACCACCGTGCCTTCTTCAACTACTGCAATCCTTGAGCTTTAGAGGGCACCTGATGTGGAGTTTTTCATACCGAGAGTGAGCTGCCTCAGGGGAGCTGGAGGCAGAGACATGATATCTAAGAATTTAGGGGCAGAGCGGGAGACTTGCTGCCTTACAGTGCCAGTGAACCAGGTTCAACCCTAACTACAGGTGCATTCTGCATGCAGTTTGTATGTTCTCCCCGTGACAGCATGAGTTTTCTCTGTGTTTCTTCCCACATTTCAAAGACGAACAGGTTTGTTGGTTAATTGGCATCAGTAAATTGTCCCTGGTATGAATGGCAGAACTAGTGTATGGGTGACCACTGGTCGGGGAGGACTCTAAGCCGATCGGCCTATTTCATAAGGTCATTTGTCTCATCACGTCCACTCCGCTATTCAACCGTGGCTGATCTATCTCTCCCTCCTAACCCCATTCTCCAGCTTTCTCGCCATAGCCTCTGACACCCGTACTAATCAAGAATCTATCTGTCACTGCCTTAAAAATATCCACTGACTTGGCCTCCGCAGCCCTCTGTAGCAAAGAATTCCACAGATTCACCACCCCCTGACTAAAGAAATTTCTCATCTCCTTCCCAAAAGAACGTCCTTTAATTCAGAGGCTATGTATTCTAATCCTGGAATCTCCCACAAGTGAAAATATCCTCTCCACACTGAGTCACTAAACTAAAGAATCAAAATAAGTTTTTGAATTGCAAAACCCTAGATGACTATGGAGTTAAAGCAATAAATGGGATGTTCAGTTTAGTTTATTGTCACGTGTTGAGGTACAGTGAAAAGCTTTTGTTGCGTGCTAACCAGTAAGCAGAAAGACAACAGATGATTACAATCGAACCATACAGTCTACAGTGTCTTTACAGTGTATTACAGTACATTTATTGTACAAGGGAATAACATTTAGTGCAAGGTAAAACCAGCAAAGTCCGATCAAGGCAAGTCTGAGGGTCAACAAAGAGGTAGATAGTATTTCAGGCCTGCACTCTGGATATGATAGGATGATTCATTTGCCTGATAACAGCTGGGAAGAAACTGTCCCTGAATCTGGAGGTGTGCGTTTTCACACTTCTATACATTTTGCCTGATGGGAGAGGGGAGGAGTGGCCTGGGTGCGACTCATCCTTGATTATGCTGCTGGCCTTGCCGAGGCAGCGTGTAGTATAAATGGAGTCAATAGAAGGAAGGTTGGTTTGTGTGATGGTCTGGGCTGCGTCCACAATTCGCTGTGCAACAAGTGACATGGGCATTGCATTTGAAGCTATGAGAGAGGGGGGCAGTTATCATTAATAATACGGAGCTGAGGAAAGAAGCAATATTTTGGTAACAACTGGAGTGAAAGAAGACTTTAAGCAGACCAGGGTCCAACTGTAAGAAAGAGATGTCCTAATCCATTCACAAAGGACGTTCATTGTTACATTGTTTATCATGGGACATTCCACATTCAGGGCGGTCACGGTGGCGCAGCGGTAGAGTTGCTGACTTACAGCGAACACAGCGCCGGACACCCGGGTTCGATCCCAAATACTGGTGCTGTCTGTACGGAGTTTGTACGTTCTCCCCGTGACCTGCGTGGGTTTTCTCCGAGATCTTCGGTTTCCCACACTCCAAAGCCATACAAAAATCTTCCAATCCGAAAGCCGAAAAATTCCGAATTACGAAAAGTGTCTGGTCCCAAGGCTTTCGGATAAAAGGTTGTGCACCTGTAGTGGTCTTGAAATCATTCTTATTGTTTGTCTGTTACTCCATAAGGCATAAATACTGTAAAATCACTTTTCTTATCATTATCATTCACTTCGGTATTGTGCAGATTACCTACACTGTGATTACCATTGTGATATTGATGAGCTGCTATTATCTGCACTTATTTCCTTTTGGTTGCCTTTACACTCATGCTGGTCTCCAACTGTTGCAACTGAATGAACACAAATGGGATGTGGGGTTACTGTGAAAATGACTGTGTTTCACACTCTTGGCAAGCACAGGACTCAGGCCTGATAATAATTGTATTTTCTCGGTGCTTGCCTGCGCTTCTATCTTCTACCTCATCTATGCCACTCTATGACCATTTTGGTTTTCTCTGGGAAAATTCCCAAAACATGTGAGCTTGTAGGCTAATAGGCCAGAGTAAATTGCCCCCAATGTGCAGACGAGAGATAGAATCTGAAAGTAAAAGGGGGTGTGGAGGGAGGAGGGGAAGTACAATAATGGGATAGTGTAGGATTCATGTAAAAGGGTAATTGATGGCCAGTACCGACTCTATGGGCCAAAGGGCCTGTTTCTGTGTTGTGTCTCTCTATGAATCTATGAATTATTCAGAGATTTGCAAAAGCTCCAAATTTAGCAAATTTCAAATGCATGAAGACACATTGCTGAGTTAACAAATGTCCGTTGTCCATGGGGATTAAATTGCCTCTGGGCGTACTGATAAGGGCTTTGAGCCTAAGCCTTTTACTACAGAGGAGCTCAGATTTGATGAACATATCATTTCCATTGCTATTTGTTTTGAAGGGTTCTGTTTAGTGCAGGAGTCAAGTCAAGAGTGTTTTATTGTCATTGGTCCCAGATAGAACAATGAAATTCTTGCTTGCAGCAGCACAACAGAATATGTAAACCTGGTATATATGGTCTATGCTATATAGACACACTGAACTGTTCTGTATTTATGCTTACTATATTCTGTTGTGCTGCAGCAAGCAGAATTTCATTGTCCTATCTGGGACACATGACAATATATTATTTTGACTTGACTTGACACTGGAAACAATGTAATAAACAAGAAAAAAAAAGTTCAGTGTACAGTATACACAGTCGGGACATTTGAGAATTATAAGGAAGATGTGTAGGTTATAGTTTGGTTAACCCTGGAGCTTACATACTGGGGAGCATAATGGGGAAAATGGCCAAGGTTGTATGTAGTTAAAATATCTAAAGCTGAAACATTCTGCTGAGAAGCAGGCTTTCTTATCTATAGGGGGGGAGGGTAATCGTTCGTCGTTCTGTTCAGGTTCTTATCTGTTGCAATGTTGCAATTACAGCTGCTCTTTGTCACTGTGTTTAGCAGGCAAGTTTCCCAAAGGTTAACGTACGACCTCTTTAACGAGGGGACCCCATTTGGCGAGTAGAATCTTGATATCTATGGTATCCACATGTTAGATCTATGGGACGATTTTCAAAACAACAAGAAACATTACATTAAAGTTAATTCTGGAGATGAAAGGTGACAGAGACATTGATTAATGATGGTTTATTTCAACTCCACAAGTAACCGTTGTGTCATGAGGGTATAAAAAGTGTACAGTTACTTTGGGTTGTTGAAGCAGTTTGAGCTTGCTCACACTGTTTCCCCATGTACGTTGCTAAGGCCTTTAATAAACCGACTTGTTCGATAGACTCACCACTGATCTATGAGCTGTTTTATTTTATGTCTGTGCCCATCTGAGTAAAGCCAGATATATACGGGTAAAGTACAAAATTCCCTCATACAATATTTTATATGTATAGGCATATGTATATGTATAAGTATGTACTGTATATGTATGTATGTGTATATATGTGTATATGTGTGTGTGCATGTATGTGTATATATAATTGTTTGTGTGTCTATATACATATATATATATATATATATATATATATATATATATATATATATATGTGTTATATATATATATATATATATATATATATATATATATATGTGTGTGTGTGTGTGTGTGTGTGTGTGTGTGTGTACGTATGTATATATATATATATACATACATACTGTATACATACATGCACATAAAAATCAAACAATAATAATGCAAACTGGATGGATTAATTGTGTTAAAACCATAAGGTGTGGTGTCGAAAGTTGTAAATGGATATTTTGGGTCAAGTCACTGCATCGACTCTTTACTGCCATATTATTTAGGGTGGCGTGGTGGTGTAGCAGTAGCGCAGTAGGGGTACTGCTTTACAGCATCAGAGACCTGTGTTTGATTCTGACTATGGGTGCTTGTCCGTATGGAGTTTGCACGTTCTTCCCATGACCTGCGTGGAGTTTCTCTGAGATCTTTGGTTTCCTTCCACACTCCAAAGACGTACAGGTTTGTAGGTGAATTGGCTTGGTATAAATGTAAAAAAATTGTCCCCAGTGTGTGTTGGGTAGCGTTAATGTGTGGGATTGCTGATGGTTACGGGCTCGGTGGGCCGAAGGGCTCGGTGGGCCGAAGGGCCTGCTTCAATGCTGTATCTCTAAACTAAACTAAACTCAATGTTGACATCACGGGGTTATAAGCTACACAAGTCCAAATGATCTGTTCTTTCAATTTGCGTTTGGTCTCACCGTACTAATGTAGAAGACTGAGGACAAGACAGATTGGAAAGACGAGTCAAAATGACATGCAACATGAAGCTCGAGTGCCACTCCATCATTGACCTGTTTGGCTTTATCCTTCTCCATTGCTATAGAGACCAAACACAAAAGGACCACTTATCATCCATGGCAAAGGCACCTGGGAGCCTCTGGCAAAGTATTTGTTGCGTTGTATTTTCTAGTTTATTGGCTTCCCAGCATTAAGACAAAAATTGGGGAACTCTATAAACATAAACTATTTTTTTCTAAATAATCAGACACAGCTGATCCAGTGATGATAAATGGGGATTTCTATTCATAAGCTCATAGGTTATAGGAGCACAATTAGGTAATTTGGCCCATCACAGCATTGGAAGTTGCACCTGCCCTCTGAGTTGGTGGAGGACCATTCGGTAGTATTCAGTGAAGGAGAAAAGATTTGATAGAAAATCTGAGGGGTAACTTTTTCACACAAAGGGTGGTGGGTGTTTGGACTGAGCAGCCAGAGCAGGTAGTTGAGGCAGGGACTATCCCAACGTTTAAGAAACAGTTGGACAGGTACATGGATAGGACTGGTTTAGAGGGATCGGGACCAAACGCGGACAGGTGGGACTAGTGTAGCTGGGCCACATTGGCCATTATAGGCAAGTTGGGCCGAAGAGCCTGTTTCCATGCTGTATCACTCTATGACTCTATGACTCTGTCTACTCTGCTATTCACTCTTGTCTGATCTATCTTTCCCTCTCAACCCCATTCTTCTGCTTTCTCCTCATAACCCCTGACACCCATACTCACTTTTGTGTCAGGGTTTGTTAGATGTGGGAGGTATTCCAGGAGTTATGGGGATAGCACTCTGTTGATACAAACGCGAGCAATATTTAATCTACAACAAGGATAACTGCACAAATGCAAGGCAATTCTGCAGAAAAAAATCATCTCTTATCGCAGAGTAAAATAATGTTGTTTTGGGTAACGATAGACACAAAAAGCTGGAGTAACTCAACGGGTCAGTCAGCACTCTGGAGAAAAGGAATAGGTGCCGTTTTGGGTCGAGACCATTTTTCAGGCGGACAGTCAGGGGAAAGGGAAACGAGAGATATAGATGGTGATGTAAAGAGATATAGAACAAATTAATAAAAGATATGCAAAAAACTAGCGATGATAAAGGAAACAGGCCTTTGTTAGCTGTGGAACGGAATGCATTTTGTTGTCTCTGTATTGTACACTGACAATGACAATTAAAATTGAATCTGAATCTGAATCTGTGGCCTAGGTGACAATGAGTACAGACAATGAGACTCAACAAGACGACTTTGAAGCTGGTACGACTAGGATGGAGGAGGGATGGAAAGAGAGGGAATGCAAAAGTGACTTAGATTCCCAACGAAGGAGTTTTAATATGCAAAGGTGTTCCTGCCAATTGAGATATGGTCCTATTGTAAATATGTATTTTTTTGGAGCCATTTCCCACATCCAAAATGTTGAAGTAGAAACTGTATTTAAAAATATAATGGGTCCCAAGTCAAATTGTCACCTCTCCATGTTCTCCAGTGATGCTGCCTGACCGGCTGAGTTACCGAGTTCGCAAAGTTTCCTCCAAAATATCAGATAGACTCAATAAAGACCTTGTACATCTCTGGCTCCAATTTCTGTGTGACTCATTCAAAGTCACAACACCCTGTACAAAGCCATTGAACATATCAGTCCACCATTCATGAATATCTGAACAATTCATATAGTGCAGATGACATGGAAGGTTTGGTCCTTGCCTGACCAATGATTGCTTGGCATAGCAATCAAATCTAGAAATAACTTACACTGTGAAAAGTATTGAGTGGTAGTACACAAAAATCGTAACCTCACTCACAAATTAAATAAATCTTTAAGTGAGAAGATGGGAGTGATGCCACTGACACTGACTGTTCCATATTACAATATTCCCAAAATTCAGTTCCACTGACACGATTTGATACCTGGAATCAGGGTTCTTATATCATCAACAATGTGAAATCCCAATTTAGAAAATGGGGAAGACTTGAATATGAAAAAACGTCGAAAGGTTTGGAGGACCATGTCCTTGGCTTCATGGAAGCATTGACATCATTCGCGCTGGTTCTGATGTTAAACTGACTGTGATTTTGATGTTTTGTTTAGTTTAGTTTAGTTTAGATTAGAAGCAGGCCCTTCAGCCCACTGAGTCTTCACCGACCAGCGATCCCGACACATTAACATTATCCTACACACACTAGGGACAATTTGCATTAATACCAAGCCATTAACCTACAAACCTATACGTCTTTGGAATGTGGAGGAAAACCAAAGATTTTGGAGAAAACCCACATGGTCACTTGGAGAACGTTTAAACTCCACACAGACAGCATCTGTAGTCGAGGTCGAACCCGGGTCTCCGGCACTGCAAACGGTGTAAGGCAGCAACTCTACCGCTGCGCCACCTTGCCGCCCCTCGCTACTTCAACATCACTGCAGTGCATTGCACTGTATATCTCTCTTCAGATTTCTGCAAGTGATATTCTTTCCATCCACGTGCCATAAGTGAAAACTTAAGGAAGATAGAATACATTACCACCATCACCCTGTGTAGGAAAGAACTGCAGATGCTGGTTTATGCCAAAGATAAACACAAACTGCTGGAGTAACTCAGCAGGACATGCAGCATCTCTGGAGAGAAGGAATAGGCGACGTTTCAGGTCAACACCCTTCTTCAGACTGAGAGCCACGGGAGAGGGAGACACAGAGATAAGGAAAGGGAAATTATGAATATAGATCAAAGGGGTTGGAGATCATGGAAAATGTAGAATAGATTATTGCTAGCGAGGGGAAGGTGACAACCAGGCATACAAAGATAAAATTAAATGAGGAGGACAGTCAGATTGGTTGGAGAACTAGGATGATGAAGGAATGGAGGAAGAGGGTTACTTGAAGTTAGAGAAGTCAATATTTATACCATTCGGTATCATTGCACTGATCATGCTGCAGGTGAGAGAGTAACAGCCACAAGTACCTTGGTGCTGCTCCTGCTAGTGGGAGAGACTGGGATGAGATATAATGTAAAGAGTGCAAGAAACAGGGGCTTCATAATTTTGGATTATTGCGATCTTTTCTGGAACAGAGGTGACCTGTACGTGAGACAGGTTGCACTTGAAAAGCAGGGGGACAAATTTCCTGGGAGGGGGATTTGCTAACGCTACACAGGAAGGGAGATTGGCAGGGGGAAGGGTGCTCGAATAGAAAGGAGGCAGATAAGTGGTTAGGGGTAAACACTGCAAACAAGAGGCTTCAGAGGGTAACCAGGACAGCGCAGAGGATCATTGGCTGCCCTCTCCCCTCCCTGATGGACATCTACACCTCCCGCTGCCTTAGCAGGGCAAAGAAGATCATCAGAGACAGCTCCCATCCTGCGTTTGGACTGTTCGACCTGCTGCCCTCTGGAAGGCGCTATAGGTGCATCAAATCCAGGACAAACAGACTCAGGAATAGTTGCTTTCCGAGAATTATAACTACTATAAATTCAAAGTCACACATGCACTGACTACACCGCCCAACACGCACGGACTTCCATCTGTATATATGTATATATGTATGTAGCGCCGCAGAAATTGTGCACCTATTCCCGCCCCCATCCCCCCCCCTTCTCCCTTCTGTTTTTTGTTTTTTCTGTTTCTTGTTTTTTGTGCTAAATTGTATGTATGCACTGAGTACGAGCAGCTTTCAGTTTCACTGTACATGTATAGTGACAATAAATGGCATATCTATATCTATCATATCTAAGATGCCAAAATATACAATCGGGACATGCTCAGGGGAATGACATAACAGAAGCATGCTGGGGGAAGAGTACGATTTGCAGGTCAATACTCCAGGATATAGATTTTAGAGACACAGTGCGGGAACAGGCCCTTCGGCCCACCGGGTCCGCACTAGCCCGCGATGCCCGCATATCAACACTATCCTTCGCACACTAGGGACAATTTTACATTCATAGAAAGCAAATTGACCTACAAAGCTGTATGTCTTTGGAGTGTGGGAGGAAGCCGAAGATCTCAGAGAAAACTCACGCAGGTCACGATACGATAAGATACAATCGAACCTTAGTTATTCCAGAGAGGAATTGGTCTGTCGACAGTCATAAAACACAAGATACATGAAACATGAAATTAAAGTGATGAGTGGAAAGTACAGGATTGGGGTTTTGCAGAGATTGGGGAGGGAGGGGGGGAGGGGACTCAGTCTACACCATGACAGAAGGGGGAGGAGTTGTACAGTTTGATAGCCACAGGGGAAAATGATCTCCTGTGGCATTCTGTCCTGCATCTTGGCGGAACCAGTCCATTACTGAAGGTGCTCCTCAGGTTGACCAGTGTATCATGGCGAGGGTGAACTGTATTATCCGAGATGCTCCGCAGTTTGAGGAGCATCCTCCATTCCAAGACCAACTCCAATGGATCCAACTCCACCCCCAGAGTGGACTCAGTCTTCCTGATGACCTTGTTGGTTCTGTTGCCGTCCGCAGCATTCGCCCTGCTGCTCCAGCACACGGCAGCCAAGTAGACGGCTCTGGACACCACCGATTGGTAGAACATCTGCAGCTTCTTATTGCAGAAGTTGAAGGAGCGGAGTCTTCTCAAAACGTACAGCCGGCTCTGTCCCTTCTTGTACAGGGCCTCAGTGTTCCTCGACTAGTCCAGTTTACTGTCCAGGTACACTCCAAGGTAAACTCCTTGGTAAACTGCACTCCTTGGTAAACTGTGCATCCACACCCTTGATTGGGACAGGGGATAGGAGTGCTCCTCTCCTTCTAAACTCCATCACTAACTGCTCAGTGTGTTGGTGTTGAGCTGCAGGTAATTCAGCCCACCCCGCTCAAGAAAGTCATTGACTACACCTCTGTATTCAGTTTCCCTCCCCTCACTGATGCAGACCACAGTTGCAGAGTTGTCCGAAAACCTCTGCAAGTGGCAGGAGTCCGAGTTATATCTGAAGTCTGAGGTGTAGATGGTGAACAGGAAGGGAGAGAGGACTGTCCCCTGTGTGGCCCCTGTGTTGCTCACCACCATGTTCGAGACACGGTTCTGTAGCCTGACATACTGTGGTCGTCCAGTCAGGCAGCTGGTGATCCAGGACACTAACAGAGCATCCACCCGCATCTTCATCAGTTTGCTCCCTAGCTGTGCAGGCCAGATGGTGTTAAAAGCACTGGAGAAGTAAAACAAAACACGACTCTCATAGTGTTTCCCGGCTTATCAAAGTGAGCATAGAATGATGGCGCAGGTGGACGATGGCATCCTCAACCTCCATCTTTGTTTGGTAAACGAACTGCAGGGGGTCCAGTTAGGGTTTAACCAGGGGTCGCAGGTGAGTGAGCACCAGCCTCTCCAGGGACTTCATGAAGGGGTCTGCAGTCATTGGAGGAGCTGGGGCGCGTCTTCTTTGGTACAGGAACCAGGCAGGATGCCTTCCATGGGGAGAACGTACAAACTCCGTACAGACAAGCGCCTGTAGTCAGGATGAAACCCAGGTCTCTGGCGCTGTAAGGCAGTAGCTCTACCGCTGCATCACCATGCCTCCCTAACCCGTGCTACAGGAGTGATAGAGAGGCAGTGAAGTGAGGCTGGGGGGACACGGGCAGAGTGGGGTCTGCCATTTTGATCAATAAGGACATAACTATAGCGCTCAGAGAGAGTATTCTTGGGGGTTCATCCTGTGAGGCTAAATTGGTGGAATTTAGAAATAGGAAGAAAATTATCACTTTGAATGTTCTGCACTAGAGCCCTCAATTATGTGAATGAGAGGAGCAGATGAGCAGGGAGATTGTAGATAGCTTTAAAAATAATCGGGCAGTATCAGTGGGAGATTGTAACTTCCCTTAGATTGACTGGGTCTCCCAGCCTATCTACTTGTGCTGCCACCTTCAGTGAGCTATGTACTTGGACCAAGGTCCCTCCGCACATCAATGCTGTTAAGAGTCTTGCCATTAGCTGTGTACTTTCCCCATATATTCAAGCTCCTAAAATTCAACACCTCACACTTGTTAAGGGAGGAACTGCAGATGCTGGTTTAAACCGAAGAGAAACACAACATGCTGGAGCAACTCAGCGGGACAGGCAGCATCTCTGGAGAGAAGGAATGGGTGACATTTCGGGGCAAAACCCCTACTTCCTCACACTTCCTCGGGTTAAACTCCATCTGCTATTTCTCCGCCCATTCCTGCTGCTGAGCTACAGTATATCTCGCTGTATCTTCTGACAGCCTTCCTCACAGTCTGCAACTCCTCCAATTTTGGTGTCGTCAGGAACCTGCTCACCAACACATCTACATTTACGTACAAGTCGTCTATATATATCACACACAGCAGAGGTCCCAGCACAGATCCCTGCGGAACTCCACAGCCCACAGTCCTCCAGCACAATCTCTTCCTTTCACCACAACCCTCTGTCTTCTATGAATAAGCCAATTCTTAATCCGTACTACCAAGTCTCCGCGACAGGGTCAGCCTACAATGAAGGACTTTATCACAAGTCTTCTTAAAATCCATGTCTACCATCTCCACTGCACTATCTTCATCAACTTCCTTCGTCACCTCCTCAGAAACAATCCAGTTCATAAGACACCACCTGCTGCATACAAAACCATGCTGGCTATCCTCGATTAGTCCATTCTCTTCCATTTGGGAATCCTATCTGGAAGATTTTCTCCAATAGTTTCCCCACCACTGATGAGAGGTGCACTGGCCCATAGGTCCCTGGATTCTCTCCGCTTTTTTTTATTTTATTTTCTTTTTCTTTTTTCTTCTTCTTCTTCTTCTTCTTCTTCTTCCTTCTTCTTCTTCTTCTTCTTCTTCTTCTTCTTCTTCTTCTTCTTCTTCTTCTTCTTCTTCTTCTTCTTCTTCTTCTTCTTCTTCTTCTTCTTCTCCTTCTTCTTCTCCTTCTTCTCCTTCTCCTTCTCCTTCTCCTCTCTCCTTCTCCTTCTCCTTCTCCTTCTCCTTCTCCTTCTCCTTCTCCTTCTCCTTCTCCTTCTCCTTCTCCTCCTTCTTCTTCTTCTTCTTCTTCTCCTTCTCCTTCTTCTTCTTCTTCTTCTTCTTCTTCTTCTTCTTCTCCTCCTCTTCTTCTTCTCCTCCTCCTCCTCCTCCTCCTTCTTCCTTCTTCCTTCTCCTTCTCCTTCCTTCTTCTCCTTCTCCTCCTCCTCCTCCTCCTCCTCCTCCTCCTCCTCCTCCTCCTCCTCCTCCTCCTCCTCCTCCTCCTCCTTCCTTCTTCTTCTTCTTCCTTCTTCCTTCTTCTCTTCCTTCTTCCCTTCTTCCTTCTTCCTTCTCCTCCTCCTCCTCCTCCTCCTCCTCCTCCTCCTCCTCCTCCTCCTCCTCCTCCTCCTCCTCCCTCTTCTCTTTCTTCCTTCTTCTTCCTTCTTCCTTCCTTCTTCTTCCTCCTTCCTTCTCCTCCTCCGCCTCCTCCTCCTCCGCCCCCCCTCCTCCTCTCCTCCTCCTCCTCCTCCTCCGTCCTCCTCCTCCTCCTCCTCCTCCTTCTTATTTTTCTCCTACTCTTCCTCCTCCTCCTCCTCCTCTTCTTCTCCTTCTCCTTCTCCTTCAGGATGCAAGCTTCCACCGACAATCAGTGGAAGGCATCACTTGTCACAACAGATGATGGCGGTAGCAGAATTAGCTCAGGAAACCTTCAGTTTCCAGCCCCGCGATGTGGACACTTCAGCTATGGGGCCATTTTTCCTTCTTAAACAATGACCACTCTCACTCCTCCCGCCGGGACCTTGCTGGTGGTAAGGGAAGAAACAAAGAGTTTTGTGTAGGAAGGAAATGCAGATGCTGGTTTAAACCGAAGATAGACACAAAAAGTTGGAGTAACTCAACGAAGCGGGACAGGCAGCATCTCTGGAGAGAAGGACTGGTGACGTTTTGGGTTGAGACCCTTTCTTCTTCGGACTCTCAAGATCCTTGTCAAGGCCCCCACAAGTTTTCTCTCTTTCCTCACTGCCTCATATAACGATGGACAGATCCTATAAGATCCTGGGGCCCTCCCTTATCATGCATCTAAACACTGCAAATGGCTCGACTGTAATCAATGTTTTGTCTTTCCGCTGACTGGTTAGCACGCAACAAAAGCTTTTCAATGTACATTGGGTTCAAGTGACAATAAACTAAACTGAAAGTTCAAGAGCTTCAGAACCATTTCCTCTCAATGCCAAACTGCCTTTGCATATTTGTTTTCTCAGCACTAATCTCACACTGCCCACTTCCCAGTCCTTCCCCTCGGTGAATTCAGATGCCATGTGCTTATTTATTTAGTCCCCCTCACCCACATCCTCCAACTCCAAGCATTAGATTCTCTTCTTTATCCTTGAGGGTCCTATCTTTCTCCTGGTTACCTGCTTTTTTTACGTACATATTAAAAGCCTGGGATTTTCCTTAATCCACTCTCCAAAAGCCATTTCATGGCACCTTTTTTGGCCCTTCTCTTCACTCACGAGTTCTTTCTTTTCCTACTCACTTCATGTCCCTAATTAGCTCCATCTGATGCTGCTCTACCAACTACTCCATATATATGTTTGTTTTTCCTTTACTTCATGATCAAGTTTCCAATCTCCTTTGTCATCCACAGTTCTCCTCATCCCTCCTAACTACTGGAACATGCTGATCCTGTAGTTTGATCAGCTGGCCTTTAAACAAGTCCCACATGTCATCTGTGAAGTTACTCAGTTCCCGTTATAGTAGAAATTATCCGGCCATTCGGCTCATTGTGGTCTACTCCCCCATTCAATAATGGCAGATCCATTTTCCTGCCTTCTCCCCATAAACCCTTGACCCCATCCTAATCAAGGACTTGGTCTATCTCTGCCTTAAAAATATCCAGTCCACTTGGCCTCCACCACCCTCTGTAGCCATGAGTTCCAGAGATAAATTACCCTCTGCTAAAGACGTTTCTCCCAACCTCCAATTCTAAAAGAGCGCCCTTTAATTCGAGG
>NW_026576349.1:0-116418 GCF_028641065.1 Leucoraja erinaceus
AGCTGGAAACACATTCCATCTCCGTGGATGGGGGTGTGCGTGCCACCCCTAGACTTCCTGAAGTCTACAATGAGCTCCTTGGTCTTCTTGGAGTTAAGGGCCAGGTTGTTGTCAGCGCACCATGCTGCTAGGAGCTGGACCTCCTCCCTATAGGCCGACTCATCGTTGTTGCTGATGAGGCCAATCACTGTTGTATGATCTGCATACTTGATGATGGTGTTAGTACCATGTACAGGTGTGCAGTCATAGGTGAAGAGGGAGTAGAGGAGGCTCAGCACACAGCCCTGTGGAACGCCGGTGTTCAGGGTGAGGGTTGAAGAGGTGTGCTTGTCTAACCTAACAGACTGGTTAGAAAGTCCAGTATCCAGTTGCAGAGGGAGGGGTCGATGCCCAGGTCACTGAGTTTGGTGAACAGTTTAGAGGGTATGCTGGTGTTGTAATCGAAGAACAGCATTCTTACGTAAGTGTCTCTGTTGTCGAGGTTGGTCACCCGTTTGAGGGAGGTGACACTATTGATGGTGGAGTTTATAAAGTCCAGAACAGAGGATGTGTAGGAATCAATGTCCGTGTGGGAATCAAGGGTGGCCTGGGCTGCAAACGCCTTCCAGTCAGTGTTTCCAAAACACTGCTGAAGTGTGGAGTCCGCTTCCTCTGACCAGACTTTAACTGTCCTCACAGTGGGTTTAACCCGGCTGATGAGTGGGGAGTACTTAGGGAGCAGGAACAATGAGAGGTGATCAGACTGACCAAGGTGGGGGAGGGGGACGGCTTTGTAAGCTTCAGCCATGTTAGTGTAGACTTTGTCCAGTGTCTTGTCTACTCTAGTGGGGAAGGAGACATGTTGGTGGAATTTGGGGAGTACAGTCTTCAGGTTGGAGTGATTGAAGTCACCCGCAACAATGAAGGCTGCCTCGGGGTTGTGCGTCTGTTGTTTGCTAATGGCAGTATGCAGCTCTTTCATTGCAAGCTTGGCATTGGCATCAGGAGGGATATAGGCTGCAGTCACAACAGTGGAGGTGAACTCTCTGGGCAGATAGAACGGTCTGCATCTAACCAAGAGGAACTCAAGGTTAGCTGAGCAGTGACTCTCGATGATGGTGGAGTCCGTGCACCATGCTTTATTTACATAAATGCACAGACCCCCACCTCTGGTCTTACCGGAGTCTGTTGTCCTGTCCGCTCGGAGTAAATGACGCCCTGTTAGCTGGATGGCGCTATCAGGAACGTCGATGTTGAGCCAAGTTTCCGTGAAGATCAGGATGTTGCAGTCTTTGATCCAGTTGTGGGAGGTGATCCTTAGCCGGAGTTCGTCCATTTTGTTTGCCAGTGAGCGCACGTTGGCGAGGAAAAGGCTAGGAATCGCTAGCATGTGTGGGGCTAGCTCTAACCTGGCCTGTAACCCACCTCTGCATCCCCGGCGGTGCTTTTGTACGCGTTGCCGTCTGTTGGTGCTTCCGGTCGGCCGAGCTGGTTGTGGATGATCAGCCATGATCACGTTGAAATGGCGGTGCTGGCTCGAAGGGCTGAATGGCCTACTCTTGCACATATTGTCTATTGGAATGGCGGTGCTGGCTCGAAGGGCTGAATGGCCTACTCTTGCACATATTGTCTATTGTTTGGATGGGGTGTTTTCCACATCTCCGCTGCACTGTAATCCTGTTTGTTGGTTTGCAAGACAATGTCGTCTTTCACATTCAATTGTCACCTGATTGTTCTGTTAATGTTTATTCCAGAGCTACAGAGTTTGTGAAAGCCTGTCTTCATCATGGCTGAAGGTGGTAACTGGGGAGGTGATTCAGTGGCCTCTACTTCAAAGGAACAAAAAGGTTTGTGAGCCTTCTGTGACGTACATATGATGCCCTGACAGTGCATGTGCACCTGATGCAAGCAATGATGTTCACACGGAAGTGGGAATAGGGAAGGGGCTGAGCACAGAGAGTTGACATCTACAGGGACATCACAGTCACATGTGGAGCGGATGCAGGAATTATCTATCAATTCAACAACATATGAATAAAGAGATTTGCTATTGTACACGTATTTGATGTGATTCATTTGTTTGTCACTATACAACAGTTGTGTCTGCTCACGACTCTGTGCATACATACTTACACAAAGTTTGTGAGCAGACTTCTTGTACACCTGCTGGTGTCACATGCTGTGCACCTGCATGCAAACAATATTTCTCACAAGTCCAAGACTGTGAAAATTTCATCATGAAATACTGAGAGAGTTTGAATACTGGTCTGGAGACAATGAGGACATGACTGATCTTCTGTGCCAAACAACAAAAAAAAAGCAGCAATTTGAACTGCATGGTACTATGGTATGTCACTGCTGCCATAAATGCTGTAAATTCAATGCAATCATTGCTCTCAAGACAAGAAACAGGTAATAGATTGCTTCCTGAGACCCTCAGGAAAAGACAAAAAAGCAGCATGTCACCTGCAGGTTTGTGCAGAAGTACTAGGGCATTCTGATAAAACGGAAGTTACATATGTATCAAGGATTTTAAAAAAAAACACTGCACTGGGCCCAAATATGTTCAAATACTGACCTTTCATCCATCTTAAGATCCGAAGTTGATAATCACTGATGGTTACAGAATTTTCAAATCCACTGCAACGCCTGAGAAAATGCAGTCAATGCTTACAAATAACTCGTCAATAGACCAAAGTGGAAAGTAACACTCATGTCAAACAACAGAAAAGTAAAGATAATTTGCCACAAGGCAGAATATATAACCACATAACCTTGATACTCAATGCCATAACCGGCACCAAATCATCAAACATCAATATCTTGGCAATCATCCTTTACTCAATAATTGACTCACTAATTGAACTGGAACTGATACATATGCTGTAGATGTACAGGCCTGTGGTTGTATATCTTGCAGCAAATAATCCACCTGCAAGGTTTGTCAGGAAGCATGATAACAGCACCAACAACTTTCTATCCAAAAAGCAAATGCAACTGGAAAGATTTTACATGTCACTTGATGTGTCCTTGAAGCTTTTTCTGAGGCAGCAGTTTAAACTTTTGTGTGCAGAAAAAAAAATCATTGGGACTTCTCTTCCTTCAATCGGGGACATTGCGTGCAAACGTTGCTTGTCTAAGGCCAACAGTATTATAAAGGACCCCACACATCTCCATCATGGACTGTTCACTCTGCTGCCCCCGGGCAAAATATATCATAGTATAAGGAGCAGAACGGCCAGGTTATGCAACAGCTTCTTCCTCCGAGCCATCAGACTCTTGAATGCCATGTAATGTGCTGCCACTATTATCTATTTTATCTTTTTACCCATTTTATCTTTTTATCCATTTTATCCTTTTGCTATTTTATGTTGCACGGGGAGCCAGATGCAACGAAATATCGTTCAGACTTGCATTTATTGATGTATTTCTCAATGACAATAAAGTTTTGATTGATTGATTAATTGATTGGTGTGATTGCTGTGTTAAACATCCATTGATGAACTGAGGAACAATCATCAAAAATGTCGAAAACTCTGGACATTCGGTTCCATCTTAATGGCTAAGTTTGAAAAAGAAATGAGGAGAGAGCAGTGGGGATGTTAAAATTCACAAATAAGCAATTTTGTAAAAATTAATTGTTTCATGTAAATTAAAGTAAAGCAATTTCAGTCTAATCAGCGAATCAAATAAGCGTGAAGTTTCGAAACATTTATGCAATAATCTTGTTAAAAAGAATTATTCAAATATAAATAAATATTGAAAAAGTCGCCTACGTTTGGAAAAAAAAGAAAAGCGTTGACCTTTTTAAAATGGTTTAAATCAAAATAATGATGGGAATGCGAACGTCGTTGTGGAGAAGCGAAGTCCGAATGAACGGCCGTTGGTGAAGAACCTTCTCTGGAAACGCGGGAAATAACGGCCGTTGGTGAAGAACCTTCTGGAAACGCGGGAAACATGACGAGCGGGAAATAACGGCCGTTGGTGAAGAACCTTCTGGAAACGCGGGAAATAACGGGCGTCAACGGCTGAGGGAGTGGGAGCGCGTTGACAGTTGGTCGGGCCCCGCGCTCTGGCCACACACACGCGCTCGGATCCCGGGTGGAGAGAGGGGGAGAGCGAGCACACGGTGTCAATGCAGCAGCAACTTGGCTGCTAGTTTAAATTCATGCTTTTACCACTTTACCATCGCCTACAGCTGTCAGCTTAGGAGCGGTTAACAGCGGCGATCAACGGTTAGGGGGGGGGGGGGGGGGGGAGGGGGGGGGGGGGGGGGGGGGGGGGGGGGGGGGGGGGAGGAACGAGGGGGGGGGGGGGAGGTTAACGGACGACGATGGGGGGGGGGGGGGGGATGAGGGGGAGGTTAACGGGCTGGAGCGTTGGGTGTGGGGGGGTCGCCGGCCGCTGGAGTGCCAGTTGTGGGGCCGGGAGCGAGTGTAACACAGTTGTGGGGGGGAGCGAGGGTAATACAGTGGGGGGGGACGGACAGTGAGTGTAATACAGTTGTGGGGCCGGGAGCTGTCCATAGTTGTGGGGGTTGGGTGGGGGGGTCAACAGTTGTGGGGGCCCGGGAGTGAGTGTAATACAGTTGTGGGGTTCGGGAGCGAGTGTAATACAGTTGTGGGGCCCGGGAGCGAGTGTAATACAGTTGTGGGGCCCGGGAGCGAGTGTAATACAGTTGTGGGGCCCGGGAGCGAGTGTAATACAGTTGTGGGGCCCGGGAGCGACTGTAATGCAGTTGTGGGTCCAGGGAGCGAGTGTAATACAGTTGTGCGGCCCGCGAGCGAGTGTAATACAGTTGTGGGGGACCCGGGAGCGCGTGTAATACAGTTGTGGGGCCCGGGAGCGAGTGTAATACAGTTGTGGGGCCCGGGAGCGAGTGTAATACAGTGGGGCCCGGGAGCGAGTGTAATACAGTTGTGGGGCCCGGGAGCGAGTGTAATACAGTTTATGGGGCCCGGGAGCGAGTGGGATACAGGTGTGGGGGCCGGGAGCGAGTGTAATACAGTTGTGGGGGCGGGAGCGCGTGCAATACAGGCTGGGCGCGCGCATGCTTGGGGGGGCGGGAGGAGGTGGGCAGGGGGGGGAGGGGGAGTTGAGGGAGGGTGGGGGGGAGGGGGGGGAGGGGGGAGGGAAGAGGGGGGGGGGGGGGGGGGGAGGAGGAGGGGGGGGGGGGGGGGAGGGGGGGGGGAGAGGAGGGGGGAGAGAGGAGAGGGAGGGGGGGAGGGGAGGGGTAGATAGTAGTAGAGAGGGGGGGGATAGGGGGGGGGGTAGAGAGAGGGATACAACGCGTCTCCGTTGCTCTGTATCTATCTTTGCCTTTAATCACCATAGTCGGAATCGAACCCGGGTCTCCAGCGCTGCATTTTGCTGTAAGGCAGCAACTCTACCGCTGCGCGCCACCGTGAATCCCCGGGGAGAGTGGAGCCGTTTGTCAACCTGGTCCCCGCTCATCAGTGAAGGAGTTCCTGCGGCCGCAGCTGCCCGGTGACGCACCGAGTTTATGCATCACCGGGCAGAGAGGGGTCTGCCGTGGGGAGCAGCAGAATGAGGCCAGTCGGCCCATCTAGTCTACTCCGCCATTCAATCATGGTTAGACACAAAAAGCTGGAGTAACTCAACGGGACAGGCAGCATCTCTGGAGAGAAGGAATGGGTGACGTTTCGGGTCAAGACCCTTCTTCACTCTGGTTACGGATAAGGGAAACGAGAGATATAGAGGATGATTTTTTTTTCTTAGACTCAATCATGGCTGATCTATCTCTCCCTCTCAACCCCATTCTCCTGCCTTCTCCCCATAACCCTGACACCCGTACGAATGAAGAATCTGTCAATCTCCGCTTAAAAATACCTAATGACAGCCGTCTGCAGCAATGAATCCCACAGATTCACCACCCTCCAGCTCAAGAAATTGAGGGAGTGCAGCGTAGGTTTACAGGGTTAATTCCCAGGATGGCGGGACTGTCATATGCTGAGAGAATGGAGCGGCTGGGCTTGTATACTCTGGAGTTTAGAAGGATGAGAGGGCATCTCATTGAAACATAAGATTGTTAAGGGCTTGGACACGCTAGAGGCAGGAAACATGTTCCCGATGTTGGGGGAGTCCAGAACCAGGGGCCACAGTTTAAGAATAAGGGGTAGGCCATTTAAAATGGAGACGAGTAAACACTTTTTCTCACAGAGTTGTGAGTCTGTGGAACTCTCTGCCGGTTCTCTGGATGCTTTCAAGAGAGAGCTAGATAGGGCTCTTAAAGATAGCGGAGTCAGGGGATATGGGGAGAAGGCAGGAACGGGGTACTGATTGGGGATGATCAACCATGATCACATTGAATGGCGGTGCTGGCTTGAAGGGCCGAATGGCCTCCTCCTGCACCTATTGTCTATTGTCTATAAGAAATGGGAATTATTTACAGGCCTCCAAACAGAAGCCACGATATAGGATACCAGATACACCAGGAGATACAATTGGCATCTAAGGTAGGTGGGTCACGGGAGATTTCAACATGCAGGTAGATTGGGAAATTCAGATTGATACCGGACCCCACGAAAGGGGAATTTGAAGAGTGCCTCCGAGTGGATTCTTAGAGCAGCTTGTAACGGAGCCGACCCTGAAAAAGGCAATTCTGGATTAAGTGTTGTGTGATGAACCGGATTTGATAAGGGATGTCAAGATAAAGGAACCACTAGGAGGTAGCGACCACAATATGATCAGTTTGAAATCTGTCATTTGAGAGGGAGAAGGTGAAATCGGATGCGTTGGTATTGGAGCTGAGCAAAGGAGACCACAGAGGCATGAGGGAGGAGCTGGCCAAAGATGACTGGAAAGGGACCCTGGAAGGGATGACGGTGGAACAGCAATGGCAGGAATGTCTGGTGGGAATAATTCGGAAGAATCCGGCTGATTTCATTCCAAAGTGGAAGAAAGATTCTAGGGGGAGAAAGCAGCCAGTGTGACAGAAGAAAAGTCAACAACAGTTTTAAACTGAAAGAGACGGCATAATTACAAAGATTAGTGGGAATCAGGACTGGGAAGCTTTTAAAGAATCATAGAAGGTTCCTAAAAATTGAATACGGGGTGAATCAATGAAGGGCCGAATGGGCCTCCTCCTAGCTACCTAATATAATAATGAAACATAGAAAATAGGTGCAGGAGGAGGCCATTCGGCCCTTCGAGCCAGCAGCACAGCCATTCATTGTGATCATGGGGATCAATAACAGATGCCTGCCTTTTACCCACAGAGATGGACTCCACTGGCCCCTAGATCTAAGGTCTTAAATCCATCGGGGAGATGCAAGCCCTCATGCAGGTAAATTGGGGAATTATCCATTGAAAAGTTTTGATCCACCTCAGTCCAATGAACCTCCCCTTTATTGAAGAGTGGCCCCAGTTCTGAAGACTGAATTTGAATTTTGCCTCACTAGCTTGGATTCTTAGAGCAGCTTGTAACGGAGCCGACCCTGAAAAAGGCAATTCTGGATTAAGTGTTGTGTGATGAACCGGATTTGATAAGGGATGTCAAGATAAAGGAACCACTAGGAGGTAGCGACCACAATATGATCAGTTTGAAATCTGTCATTTGAGAGGGAGAAGGTGAAATCGGATGCGTCGGTATTGGAGCTGAGCAAAGGAGACCACAGAGGCATGAGGGAGGAGCTGGCCAAAGATGACTGGAAAGGGACCCTGGAAGGGATGACGGTGGAACAGCAATGGCAGGAATGTCTGGTGGGAATAATTCGGAAGAATCCGGCTGATTTCATTCCAAAGTGGAAGAAAGATTCTAGGGGGAGAAAGCAGCCAGTGTGACAGAAGAAAAGTCAACAACAGTTTTAAACTGAAAGAGACGGCATAATTACAAAGATTAGTGGGAATCAGGACTGGGAAGCTTTTAAAGAACAATAGAAGGTTCCTAAAAAGGCAATACGGGGTGAATCAATGAAATACGAAGGTAAGCTAGCTAATAATATAATAATAGAAACATAGAAAATAGGTGCAGGAGGAGGCCATTCGGCCCTTCGAGCCAGCACCGCCATTCATTGTGATCATGGCTGATTGTCCCCTATCAATAACCTTTGCCTGCCTTCTCCCCATATCCCTTGACTCCACTAGCCCCTAGAGATCTATCTAACTCTCTCTTAAATCCATCCAGTGATTTGGCCGCCACTGCCCTCTGTGGCAGGGAATTCCATACATTCACAACTGGGTGAAAAAGTTTTTTCTCACCTCAGTCTTAAATGACCTCCCCTTTATTCTAAGACTGTGGCCCCTAGTTCTGGACTCGCCCAACATTTTTCCTGCATCTAGCTTGTCCTGTCCTTTTATAATTTTATATGTTTCTATAAGATATCCCCTCATCCTTCTAAACTCCAGTGAATACAAGCCTAGTCTTTTCAATCTTTCCTCATATGACAGTCCCGCCATCCCAGGGATCAATCTCGTGAACCTACGCTGCACTGCCTCAATCACAAGGATGTCCTTTCTCAAATTAGGAGACCAAAACTGTACACAATACACCAGATGTGGTCTCACCAGAGCCCTATACAACTGCAGAAGAAAAGAGGATAGCAAGGGTTTCTTCAGCTATATTAGGAGTAAGAAAGTCAGTCAGTCAGTCAATTTTATTTCTGTAGCACATTTAAAAACAACTCTCGTTGACCAAAGTGCTTTACATCAGTGCAGGTACTAACGTGTTACATACAGTGGTACATAGATCTAACAATACATACATAAACTGTTTACAGCGCCCCCTCAGAGGACTTCAAGAAACGCTTGGGAGTAGAAATAGGTTTTGAGCCGTGACTTAAAGGAGTTGATGGAGGGGGCAGTTCTGATGAGGAGAGGGATGCTGTTCCACAGTCTAGGTGTTGCAACCGCAAAAGCTCGGTCACCCCTGAGCTTCAAACTGGACTGCGGGATAGTCAGTAGCCCCAAGTCGGCCGACCTGAGGGACCTGGAGGTAGAATGGTGGGTTGGAAGGTTTTTGATATAGGGGGAGGGGCAAGCCCGTTAAGGGCTTTGTATACGAATAAGAGGAGCTTGAAGTTGATTCTGTACCGTACTGGGAGCCAGTGGAGAGAGGCCAGGATCGAGTGATGTGGTCCCTTTTACAGGTACCCTTTAGAAGACTCGCTGCGGGGTTTTGGACCAGTTGCAGGTGGGACAGGGAAGATTGGCTGATGCCAGTGTATAGGGAGTTGCAGTAGTCAAGGCGGGAGGAGATGAATGCGTGGATGATCTTTTCAAAGTCGTCAAATTGGAGGAATGGTTTGATTTTAGCTATGGTGCGAAGCTGGAAAAAGCACGAATGGACGTTGGACCGCTGGAAAATAATGCAGGAGAAGTGATAATGGGGAACAAAAGAAATGGCAGAGGAGTGGAATAACATTATTTGCATCAGTCTTCACAGTGGAAGACACCAGCAATGTGGCTGAACTTCAAGTGAGTCGGGGTGGACGTTAGTGGAGTGGCTGTTACTAGGGAGAAGGTGGAGAAGTGACCTGGTCAGGATGGACTATACCCTAGGGTTCTGATAGAGGAGGCATTAGAGATTGTGGGGGCATTGATGGTGAGATTTCAAGAATCATTGGAGTCAGGAGTGGTTCCAGATGATTGGAAAATTGCCAACATTGCCCTGTTGCACAAGAAGGGAGTGGGGCAGTCTAGGGAGAGTTGTTCACCCCCCTCCCCCTCCCCCTCTCCCTTCCTCCCTTAGATCGCTGATCGCTGTCTCTCTCCCAGGAACCAACTCTGTCCATCTCTCTCTTTTTCCCGGCTCTCTACCTCCCTTCTCGTTCTCTTCCCTTCTATCTCTCTCTCTCCCTCCTCTCTTCCCCTCCCTCTCTCTGCCCACATTTGGCCCATATCCCTCGAAACATTTTCTATCCATGTACCTGTTAAATCTTACCTATTACCCCTCTCACATTGAGGCGGGTGTATGGAACGAGCTGCCAAAGGAGGAAGTTAAGGCAGGGACTATCGCAATGTTTAAGAAGCAATTGGACAGGTACATGGATATGCAACATGGATATGACAAGTTTGGAGGGATATGGGCCAAATGCAGGCAGGTGGGACATGTGGCCAGTGTGGGCAAGATGGGCCAAAGGGCCACACTGTGTCATTCTATATCCTCTGACTCTTGCACCTTATGAGAGAAACTAGAATCTCATTAAAGTTTGCGTCTGTTGTAGACTTTGAGCTAAACAGCATGGAAACAAGCTCCTGGGTTTTCAACTTTTCACATTTCCAATGTTTTATTCAGAAGTCACAAATATATTGCAGCAATGGTAGATCTGCTGCCGTACAGCACAGGAGACCCGGGTTCCATCCTGACTGTGGGTGCTGTCTGTGGGGAGTTTGTATTTTCTCCCCGTGACCGCATGAAATTTTCTTCGGGTGCTCATATGTTCAATGAAGCAGAGTTAGGCCATTCGGCCCATCGAGCTTAATCCGCCACTCAATCATGGCCGATCTTTATCTGCCTCCTAACCCCATTTTCCTGCCTTCTCCCCATAACCCCTGACTAACACCAGTGTCCCGGTTTCCTCCCACACTTCAAAGATATACGGGATTGTAGGTTAATTGGCTTCAGTAAATTGTCCCTAGCATGCAGGAACTAGTGCATCCTATCCAATCGTTGGTCGGCGCGGAATCAGTGGGCCGAAGGGCCTGTTTCCATGCTGTGTCTCTGCTATAAAGTAGTATCGGAGCCGTGGAAGAATGCCATGCACCTACCACAATGCTTTTGTACACATTCCCATTGCCGTTCTCGAGGCTGACGTGGATGATGCAATTTTCCTCGTTCCACTTGTACGCAGGAAGTGACGTTGTGGAGCTGCAGGAAGTCCCCGAGATGGTGCCGTTGTGGTCCTTGGGATTGTTGAGGCAGCAAGGCAAGCAAAAAATGGTGCGGATAAATGATGAGAGTCGGGAAGAGGCCTTGTCCATCGAGTGGGTGGATGGTAACGATTCATTCGGCTGGAAAACAAAACAGTAAGGATGGGAATTTAGATATTTCTAATCCAACTTTTCAGTTCTATCCTCAAGCCAGGCTGCTCCCATCCTCTATATAGGATGAGTGGTGATCTTATAGACGTGTATAAAATCATGAGATTAGTTGCTGCCTCACAGATCCAGAGACCAGGGTTCGATCCTGACTTCAGGAGCTGTCCATGCGGAGTTTGTACACGTCTTATAAGATCACCACTCATCCTATATAGAGTATGTGACTGTTAAATGCAGGCCCATTTACCTCCCTAGAGAGTTTACTGTTGTCATGATAACTGCTGTGTACATACCGCCGGATGCTAATGCTAACTCGGCTATCGGTCATTTGTATGGTAGCATTAGCAGCCAACAGTGCATATATCCTGACGGTGTTCACATCATAGCAGGGGACTTTAATCACGCAGACTTGAAGAAAATGCTGCCCAAATTCTACCAGCATGTTAAATGTGCTACAAGAGGAGCTAACACCCTGGACAAGGTCTACTCCAACATCAAGCTGGGCTACCTAGACCACTACCCCACCTGGGCCAGTCTCACCATATGTCCCCCCCTCTTAATTCCCCCCCCCCCCTCCCCCCCCGCTCCTACTATTCAAAGACCATCACAACCTGGCCTGATGGTGCTTCTCAGCAGCTGCAGGACTGTTTCGACAGGACTCTGTCAACTCTCTGTTTGAACACCGGGACCTGGAGGTGTTCATTCTCAGTGTACTGTGCTAAAAACTGCTGGACACGGTCACAGTGGACTGGACGCATCCGGGTCTACCCCAACCAGCCCTGGATGACCCGGGAAGTCCAGCGGCTGTTCGGCTTTTAGGTCTGGCGACAGGGCTTTATACAGCACTTCCCCGAGCTAACCTGAAGAGAGGCATCAGAGAGGCCAATCATCAAACTACAGGAGGAAGATGAGGACCACCTGGACAGTAATAACAGCCAGGTGTGGCAGGGGATCCAGTATCTCACCAACTATTAGACCAACCTTGGAGCTGTTGAAGGTGACGCCTCGCTGGCAGAGGAGCTGAACCACTTTTTTTTGCGCTTTTGGAGCCACCCGAGACAGCCACATCACAGCACAGGGTCCACAGCAGCGAAATAGAGGAGCATGAGGTGAGGGCACACTGCAATGCCATCAATCCAAGGAAGGCTACTGGACCTGACGGCGTCTCTGGACCGTGTTGAAGGACTGCGCAGACCAGCTGGCTGGAGTCTTTACAAGGATTTTTTAACCAGTCTCTGGCCCAGTCCACTGTTCCACACTCTGAATCTCCTCCATCCCTGTCCCCTTGCCCAAAAAAACCAACATCTTAGGTTCAACGACTACCGGCCAGTGCACTCACACCATGGTGAGCTAAACAAATGGAAACAAGCTGGTCCGGGGGTTATTTTTTCACCTTTCCGATGCTTTGACCCCCACCAGTTTGCGTGCAAATATTGCAGCACGCTGTAGCCACAGCTCTTGCTGCACTGTCTCACAGGAGCAGCGGGGATTGGGGTTGGACATGACTGCTTTTAATGGTCTTCCCCACAAACTGGTGGACAAAGTTTGGGGGACTTGGGATTTTCCCCCTGCACCTGCAGGTGGGAAATAGCTTCCTGTGCAGGCATGTCCATGAGCAGAGTGGGAGGCCATTCGGCCCTCGAGCTTAAGCACTCATCATGGCCGATCTTTTGCCCCCTAACCCATTTTCCACATGACTCCCCATAACCCCTGACTAACACCAGTGTCCCGGTTTGACACCTGTGGTGGGACTCATCTCAAAGATAGCCTACCGGGATGAGTGTAGGCAGGTGACAGTGGCTTGTGAAGAAAATAACCTGCTCCTCAACACTTTAAAAGACATAGCATGCAGGAAGTAAAACGGACATGGTATCCATCGTTGGTCAGAGGGGACGTGGAATCAGTGGGCCGAAGGGCCTGTTTCCATGCTGTCCTCTCATATAGAGGAGGTGAGTGGAGCCGTGAAGAATGCCATGGCTGTCCAGCACTGCACTTCCAAGGGTGCTCAGGAAGTACACATCACTCCACTGCTGCTGAGGGTGACGTGGATGATGCAATTTTCCTCGTTCCACTTGTACGCACACCAGTGACAGCGGTTGTGGAGCTGCAGGATTGACACGCCGAGAGGATTGCCGGCTGCCCTGGTCCTTGGGATTTTTGAGGCAGCAAGCACTCCCGCAGCACCAAAAATGGCCAGAGCTTCATAAAGACATTTCCCACCCCGGACCATCCCTGTTTGAGTGAGGCCTTGTCCCATCGAGTGGGTGGAAGACGAGTACAGGAAAACAAAACAAGGATGGGAATTTATATTTCTAATAAACTTTTCAGTTTTATCCTCCAGCCTGCTATAAAATCCTCTATATAGCCGAGGAGGGTGATCATATAAGGGACTGTCTGTGGAAATCGACATAGGGAAAATTTGGGTGTTTATCCAACTATCGTCTAGTCTGCAAGCCAGTTGCTCCCATCATATACCTTGAGAGATCTTATAGAATGTGTTTGATGCCTGACCTCACAGATAAAGCTGACCAGGGTTCGATCCTGACCTCAGGAGCTGTCCATGCGGAGTTTGCACATTCGCCCTGTGAACACGTGGGTTTCCTCCGGTTTCAAGAGTCATGAATGTTTTATTGTCATATCCCATTTCCTCTCACATCCCAAAGATGTGCAGGGTTATTGGTTATTTAGCTTCTGTAAATTGTCCTTAGTGTGTAGCATAGAACTAATGAATGGGGTGATCGCTGGTCGGCACAGACTCAGTGGGCCGAAGGGACTGTTTCTCTAACGTAAACTAAACTAAATATTGGTGTGATGCACTTGCAACATGCAAAGCTTCACTTGTAATGTATTGCTTCTGCATAACACAACGACTGCTTAAAAGGCAGCCAAGTCTTATTTGAGTGACTTTACAGATACAGTGCGGAAACAGGCTCTTCAGCCCACCGAGTCCACACCAACCAGCGATCCCCACACACTATCCTACACACCAGGGACAATTTACAACTTGCAGAAGCCAAGTAACCTACAAACGTGCACGTCTTTGGAGTGTGAGAGGAAGCCAGAGCACCCGGGGAAAACCCACGTGGTCACAGGGTGAACGTAAACTCCGTACAGGCAGCACCCGTGGTCAGGTTCGAACACGGGTCTCTGGCGCTGTAAGGCAGCAACTCTACCGCTGCGCCACAAAGTGCTGGAATAGGTCAGCTCACTCCATAGATCTCAGCTTCACTTTATCCTTCCACAGGATCCACACGCTCAATCAAAGCTCCTCCACTTACCTGACCTCCACTAAGGATCACAAACCTGCCTTTCTCCAGACCAGGCCCCCCAGCGACTGCGGAGTTACTCCAGCACTTTGTCTTTTTATGTAAATGAGCATCTGCAGTTCCGTGCGTCCACCCCTCATTAGAACGCGTTAGACCGACGTGCGCAGCACAAAATGTTAACTTTTTGTAAACAAAATGTTTTACCAGAAAGCCGCCTGGATTCGAGGGCTTCAGCTACAGGGCGAGGTTGGATAGACCTGCATTGTTTTCTCTGCAATGTCGGAGGTTGAGAGGAGACCAGTTAGAAGTATATAACATTATGAGAGGCACAGTTAGGGTAGACTGTTTTTACGCCAGGCTGGAAATGTCCAAGACTAGAGGGTATCGCTATAAGGAGAGAGGGGGAAAGTTTAATGGGGATGCGCGGGGCAGTGGTGGGGGTCTGGTATGCCTGACCTGGGGAGGTGGTGGAGGCAGATATGACAGGGGTGTTTAAGAAGCTTTTAGGTGGGCATGTGGAAGTAGAGGGGAGAGAGAGATATGGATCATGTACAGGGAGATGAGAGTTTAACCTGGCGTCATGTTCGGCACAAACATTGTGGGTCGAAGGGCCCGTTCCTGTGCTGTACTGTCCTATGTTCTAACCATCCTATCACCAACCAGAGAGCAGTCCCCACCTACCATCTACTGCATTGGCAGATGTTTTCTGCCGCTCTCACCTCCGGCCACAAACTCTTTGAATCACTTCCCTCTGGGAGGCAACTCCGGATTATCAAAGCTGCCACAGTCAGACATAAAAACAGCTTCTTCCCATGAGCAGTAACTCTAATCAACAGCCAAAAGACCGTAGCCTCTTTTTACTCCGGTACTTTATTTTCGCATGTTTGAATTATAATATTTTATTATTAATTGTCTACTGAATATCTTGTTGTTACCTGCGAGCAAAGCACCAATGTAAATTCCTTCTATGTGGACCTACTTGGCTAATAACATTTTTATTCATTCATTATTATTCATTGAAGACAATAGACAATAGGTGCAGGAGTAGGCCATTCGGCCCCTCGAGCCAGCACCACAATTCATCGTGATCATGGCGATCATCCACAATTAATACCATGTTCCTGCCTTCTCCCTATATCCCTTGACTCCGCTAACTTTAAGAGCTCTGTCCAGCTCTCTCTTGAAAGCATCCAGAGAAACGGCTTCCACCACCATCTGAGGCAGAGAATTTCACAGACTCTCAACTCTCTGTGTGAAAAAGTTTTTCCTCATCTCCGTTCTAAATGAATTCTTATTCTTAAACTATCCCTCAGACTATCTTAAATCGGACTTTACCTTGCACTAATCGATATTCCCTTAATCCTATATCTGTACACTGTGGATGGGTTGATTGTAATCCTGTATTGTCCTTCCACTAACTGGTTAGCACACAACAAAAAAGCTTTACACTGTACCTCGGTACACGTGACAATAATAAACTTCTGCCCATCAAGTCTACTCCGCCATTCAATCATGGTTGATCTATCTCTCCCTCCTAACCCCGTTCTCCTGCATTCTCCACATAACCCCTGACACCCGCACTAATCAAAAATCTATCTATCTCTGTCAGTCTGAAGAAGGGTCTGAAGAAGGGTCTCGATCCGAAACATCGCCTATTCCTTCTCTCCATAAATGCTGCCTCACACGCTCAGTTCCTCTCAGTTCCTCCAGCATTTTTGTCTACCTTCGATTTTCCAGCATCTGCAGTTTCTTTCTTAAACAAAAATCTACATATCTCTGCCTTTGAAATATCCATTGACGGCCTCCACAGCCTTCTGTGGCAAAGAATTCCACACAATCACCACCCTCTGACCAGCATCAATTGTGAAACAGACAACTGGATACCTCCAACCACCCTAATGTCAGGCCTCAGGAATCATACATGTTTACATGTATCCAACATTGCTAATTATGACCAATGCAGTAAGCTGCAGCCAATGCTCACGCTAAACCCACTAAATTATTTAATCTTCTTCAAACAGATCTCCTGGCAACAACTTCAAGGAAGCTAATTTCAATTTGATTGTCCAAACTCCAATTTGCACTGAGCCTCACTCTGACAATGGAGGAGGCCAAGGACAGAAAGGTCAGTGTGGGAATGGGAGGAGAATTAAGTGTTGAGCAACCGGGAGATCAGGTAGGTTCTCCAGTAAAGTCTCGGAGGATAATGCAGAAAGGCTCTGGAACCAAAAGGCTCTACTCACCATGGAGGGCAATGTCAAAGATCAATGAAAAACCAAAGATAGACACAAAAGGCTGGAGGAACTCAGCGGGACAGACAGCATCTTGCAGAAAAGGGGCAGGTGACGTTTCGGGTCTGAAAGTAAATCTTTCCCATCTCACCTTCAACCTATGTCATCTGGTTCTTGGTTCCCAAACCCTGTGTAACATACTGCATTCACTTTATCTATTCCCCTCACGGTCTTGTACACCTCTCTAAGGTCACCCCTCACCCTCCTGCACACCAAACCTGCTGAACCTCTCCTATGGCTCAGGCCCTCAAGTCCTGGCAACATCCATCGTAAATAGATACAAAAAGCTGGAGTAACTCAGCGTCTCTGGAGAGAAGGAATGGGTGACGTTTCGGGTGACCCTTCTTCAGACTACCAAAGTAAATCTCGATACAAATCAAAAGCACATAAATCGACAAGGCCGTAAAGTTTAATTGGCCATGTGGAAGGTGAAGTGGCAGGATATAATTGCTGCACAAAACCCTTTGTCGAGAATGTGGCACAGTCATTACTTACGAAAGATTGCAGCCAAAAATGCCTTGCGCATTCTAAATGGCCACATAATGGAACAGAGTGTCAATTATTTCATTATTACATGGAGCGTGCTGCGGAGTAGGAATAATTGATTCCTGTGAGAAAAGTGTGAGTCTTTGGCTCGAGAGTCTTCGGCGAGGAGGCTGAGGAGAGGAGACCACGCAATACGCTTGAGAGGGAGAGACGAAAGAAGGAGATGTCGGGCAAGCTGATTCAGTGCCATGCTTGCAGTATGTGGGAGGTCAAGGACACCGCTGGTGCCTCTGGCTGCTACAAATGCGAGAAGTGCATCCAGGTAGAGCTCCTGAAGGGCCGTGTTGGGGAACTGGAGAAGCAAGTGGATGACCTCCGGTTCGTACGAGAAACGGAGTCGTTCCTCGACAAGTCCTACAGTACGATTGTTACACCTAAGGTACTGGAAGAGAGAAGGTGGGAGACAGTGAGAAAGGGAGGGAAGCATGGAATGCCAACGTCCCCGGGCGGTGTACCTCTTGTGAACAGTTTCACCCGCTTAGAAGCTGTTGGGACAGAAGACATGTTTACACTGAGCGGCGGACTGGCTTGCGATGCGAATAGGGCTGTTGAGCCAAAACCAAAAAGGCCTAAGGCAGGCAAGGCCATTGTAGTGGGAGACTCCATCATGAGAGGTACGGACAGGGGTTTCTGCGGCAACAGACGGGATGCGAGGATGGTGTGCTGCCTTCCCGGTGCCAGGATCCAGGATGTCACGGACAGAGTGCAGAAAATCCTCAAGGGCGAAGGTGAACATCCGGAAGTGGTAGTGCATGTCGGCACAAACGATGTCGGAAAGAAGGGGATGAATATTCTGCAGCGTGACTTTAGAGAGCTCGGAAAAATGTTGAAAAGCAGGACCTCCAGGGTTGTTATCTCCGGTTTGCTTCCAGTTCCCCATGCTGGCGAGAGCAGGAACAGGGAGATACGGGACCTGAACGTGTGGCTGAGGAACTGGTGCACGGGGCAGGGATTTAGATTCTTAGATCACTGGGATTTGTTTTGGGGTAAGGGGGAACTGTACAAAAGGGACGGATTGCATCTTAACAGGTGTGGGACCAGCATTCTGGCAGGCAGGTTTGCCACTGCTACACGGGTGGCTTTAAACTGAATAAGGGGGGTGGGGTGTCGAATGGGATAGTGGAGGATGGAGTTAAAGGGAAAGGGTTTTCTTAAATGTGTGAGCGTAGAGACCGAGGGGTGTAAAATGAGGGTAGAAGAAATAGGTAGCAAGGTGAAAAGTAAAAGTGGCAGGCGGACAAAACCCGGGCAAAAATCAAAAAGGGCCACTTTTCAACATAATTGTATAAAGGGTAAGAGTGTTGTAAAAACAAGCCTGAAGGCTTTGTGTCTCAATGCAAGGAGCATTCGTAATAAGGTGGATGTTGAATGTGCAGATAGCTATTAATGACTATGATATAGTTGGTATCACGGAGACATGGCTCCAGGGTGACCAAGGCTGGGAGCTGAACATCCAGGGATATTCAATATTCAGGAGGGATAGAGAGAAAGGAAAAGGAGGTGGGGTAGCGTTACTGATTAGAGAGGAGATTAATGCAATGGAAAGGAAGGACATTAGTTTGGAGGATGTGGAATCGGTATGGGTAGAGCTGCGAAACACTAAGGGGCAGAAAACGCTGGTGGGTGTTGTGTACAGGCCACCTAACAGTAGTAGTGAAGTTGGAGATGGTATCAAACAGGAAATTAGAAATGCGTGCGACAAAGGCAAAACAGTTATAATGGGTGACTTCAATCTACATATAGATTGGGTGAATCAAATTGGCAGGGGTGCTGAGGAAGAGGATTTCTTAGAATGTATGCGGGATAGTTATCTAAATCAACATGTAGAGGAACCAACGAGAGAGCAGGCTATTTTAGACTGGGTATTGAGTAATGAGGAAGGGTTAGTTAGCAATCTTGTTGTGCGTGCCCCCTTGGGCAAGAGTGACCATAATATGGTCGAGTTCTTCATTAGGATGGAGTGTGACATTGTTAATTCAGAAACAATGGTTCTGAATTTAAAGAAAGGTAACTTTGAGGGTATGAGACGTGAATTGGCCAAGATTGACTGGCAATTAATTCTAAAAGGGTTGACGGTGGATATGCAATGGAAGACATTTAAAGACTGCATGGATGAACTACAAAAATTGTTCATCCCAGTTTGGCAAAAGAATAAATCAGGGAAGATAGTGCATCCGTGGATAACAAGGGAAATCAGGGATAGTATCAAAGCGAAGGATGATGCGTACAAATTAGCCAGAAAAAGCAGCATGGGAGAAATTCAGAGACCAGCAGAGGAGGACAAAGGGCTGAATTAGGAAAGGAAAAATTGATTATGAAAGAAAACTGACAGGGAACATAAAAACTGATGCAAAAGTTTTTATAGATATGTGAAAAGAAAGAGATTAGTTAAAACAAATGTAGGTCCCTTTCAGTCAGAAATGGGTGAGTTGATCATGGGGAACAAGGATATGGCGGACCAATTGAATAACTACTTTGGTTCCGTCTTCACTAAGGAAGACATAAATAATTTGCCGGAAATAGCAGGGGACCGCGGGTCAAAGGAGTTGGAGGAATTGAGTGAAATCCAGGTTAGCCGGGAAGTGGTGTTGGGTAAATTGAATGGATTAAAGGCCGATAAATCCCCAGGACCAGATAGGCTGCATCCCAGAGTACTTAAGGAAGTAGCTCCAGAAATAGTGGATGCATTAGTAATAATCTTTCAAAACTCTTTAGATTCTGGAGTAGTTCCTGAGGATTGGCGGGTAGCAAAGAGTGGATAGGGGAGAGCCAGTGGATGTGGTGTATCTGGACTTCCAGAAGGCTTTCGACAAGGTCCCACATAAGAGATTAGTATGAAAACTTAAAGCACGCGGCATTGGGGGTTCAGTATTGATGTGGATAGAGAACTGGCTGGCAAACAGGAAGCAAAGAGTGGGAGTAAATGGGTCCTTTTCACAATGGCAGGCAGTGACTAGTGGGGTACCGCAAGGCTCAGTGCTAGGACCCCAGCTATTTACAATATATATTAATGATCTGGGTGAGGGAATTGAAGGCAATATCTCCAAGTTTGCGGATGACACGAAGCTGGGGGGCAGTGTTAGCTGTGAGGAGGATGCTAGGAGACTGCAAGGTGACTTGGATAGGCTGGGTGAGTGGGCAAATGTTTGGCAGATGCAGTATAATGTGGATAAGTGTGAGGTTATGCATTTTGGTGGCAAAAACAGGAAAGCAGACTATTATCTAAATGGTGGCTGACTAGGAAAAGGGGAGATGCAGCGAGACCTGGGTGTCATGGTACACCAGTCATTGAAAGTAGGCATGCAGGTGCAGCAGGCAATGAAGAAAGCGAATGGTATGTTAGCATTCATAGCAAAAGGATTTGAGTATAGGAGCAGGGAGGTTCTACTGCAGTTTTACAGGGTCTTGGTGAGACCACACCTGGAGTATTGCGTACAGTTTTCATCTCCAAATCTGAGGAAGGACATTCTTGCCATAGAGGGAGTGCAGAGAGGGTTAACCTGACTTAAGGGGGAAATCTTTTAGGACCGAGATGAGAAAAACATTTTTCACACAGAGAGTGGTGAATCTCTGGAATTCTCTGCCACAGAAGGTAGTTGAGGTCAGTTCATTGGCTATATTGAAGAGGGAGTTAGATGTGGCCCTTGTGGCTAAATGGATAAGGGGGTATGGAGAGAAGGCAGGTACAGGATACTGAGTTGAATGATCAGCCATGATCATATTGAATGGCGGCGCAGGCTCGAAGGGCCGAATGGCCTACTCCTGCACCTAATTTCTATGTTTCTATGTTTCCCTCTCCTCACCCCTCTCCCTCTCCTCCCCCTCCTCCCATCCATCCCCCTCTCCGCCACACCCTTCGCTCTCTACCCCACCCCCTTCCCTCTTCCCCCCCGCCCCATTCCCCCTA
The DNA here is from genome assembly GCF_028641065.1 of Leucoraja erinaceus. Lineage (NCBI taxonomy): Eukaryota > Metazoa > Chordata > Chondrichthyes > Rajiformes > Rajidae > Leucoraja > Leucoraja erinaceus. The sequence goes on from NW_026576349.1 coordinate 20,988, forward strand.
TCCCTCTGACCCTCTTCCACCACTCTCCCACCCCTCGCTCCCCACTCTCCCATGTCTCTCCCCTTACGCCACCCATTTCCCCCCCTCCTTCCCCCCCCCCTCTCCCTCCTCCCTCTCCCTCCTCTCTCCCCCCACCCCTTCCCCCTACCCCTCTGACGCTCTTCCACCACTCCCCCTATCCCTCCGCCACCCTCCCCACTTCCACTCATATCCCCCCTCCCCCTCCCACTCTCCCTCCCCACTCACTCTACCCCTCTATCCCCTTACCGCACCCTCTCTCCCCCCACCCCCTTTCTCTCCTCCTCCCTTCCCCCTCGCTATCCTCTCTCCCCCACCCCTTCGCCTACACCTCTGTCCCTCTACCACCACCACTCCCCCTACCCTCTCTCCCGCTCCCTCTCTCTCTCCCACTTCCAACAACAACCCCCTACACCTCTCCCTCTCCCTCCCCATTCTTCCACTTTATCTCCCCCATCCTCCATCCCCCAACCCCCATCCTCCACCCCTCCCCATCTCCCTCCCCCACCGCTCTCTCTTCCTCCTCCCTTCCCTCTCCCTCCCCACTCTCTTCCCCTCCTCCCCCCTCTCCCTCCCCACTCTTCCTCCTCCTCTCTCCCCCTACCCCTCCCCCTCCCTCCACACTCTTCCCCCTCTCCTCCTCCTCCTTCCCCTCCGTCCTCCCCTCCCCTCTCCCCTCCCCCACACTCTTTTTCCCCCTCCCCCCCCCACTTTCTCTCACACCCCCTCCCGCACCCCTCTATCCTCCTCCCTTTCCCCCCTCCCCTCTCTCTCCTCACCCCTCTCCCTCCTCCCCTCCAACCCCAACCCCCACCCCTCTCTTCCCCCTCTCTCCCCCCTACCCATCTCTGCCTCTTCAACCACCACCCCCCCCTACCCCTCTGACCCTCTTCCGTAGTCTTTTCCTCCCCTCTCCCTCACCACTATTTCCCCCTCTCCCGCTACCGCTCTCCTCCTCCCATCCCACTCTTCCCCGCCCACCTAGCTTTCTCCCCCTCCCTCCACACTCTCCATCCTCCTTCCCCTCCCTCCGCCCCCTCCCTCTCCCCTTTCCCCACCCCTCACTCCCCCCTCCACCACCCTCCCTTCATCCCCTGCCCCACCCCCTCTCCTCCCCTTCCCCCTCTCCATCTCCCTCTCTCCTCACCTCTACCTCCTGCCCTCCCACCCCCTCCCCCCCCCCCTCTCCCATCCCTCTTCACCCTCATCTACCCCCCCCCCCCTTCCTCTCTCTCTTTGCACCACTACCCGCTACCGCTCTCCCACCCCCTGCCCCCTATCCCTCTCGTCCCCTTCCTGCCCTTCCCACTCTCCTCCCACTCCCTACTCTCCTCCCCCTCCCAAATCCTTCCCGTTTTTCCTCCTCTCCCTCTCCCCTCCATCCCCCTCTTCTCACCCTCCCCTCTCCCCACCCCGTCTCCTTCTCCCCCCCCCCCCCACCTGTGTGTTTGGGGGGTGGTTAGTGTGAATGTGATGTCGCAGACCGCCCCCCCCCCCCCTAAACGCGCATTGGAGAAACAGACCCAACGGGTCTGCACTTGGTCTAGTGTTATTTAATTATCAGTGAGGATCTAAAAAATTGGCCATCTTTGTCAATGAAAAATGAAATGGCACTGACAAAGGCAACACGCAGGGGACATTCAAAACAGAGGACTTTAGAATGAAGCACTTTAGAATAACATTTCCTACGTAATTGGTCTGCAATTCTAATGATAGTTAAATTATATTATCTGTTTATTTTCGCTCTGGCAATCAAGGTTTATTTGCTGCATTCACCAGACAACATAATTGTAGTCATTCCCTTTTTCCTTGCACTCAAAATACGTGGACATGATTGAGGCTGTACAAGGCCTTTGTCAGGCGTGTTACCAGTGAGGCAGAACTATGGTAATGCAGCGAGAGCAGAAAAGGAATGGATTGTTTTATCTGAAATCAGAAGTTTAGAAGGATGAGGGGGTTCTTATAGAAACATATAAAATTATAAAAGGACTGGACAAGCTAGATGCAGGTAAAATGTTACCAATGTTGGGCGAGTCCAGAACCAGGGGCCACAGTCTTCGAATAAAGGGGAGGCCTCAAGGACTGAGGTGAGAAAAAACGTTTTCACCCAGAGAGTTGTGAATTTGTGGAATTCCCTGCCACAGAGGGCAGTGGGGGCCAAATCACTGGATGGATTTAAGAGAGAGTTAGATAGAGCTCTAGGGGCTAGTGGAATCAATGGATATGGGGAGAAGGCAGGCCCGGGTTATTGATAGGGGACGATCAGCCACGATCACAATGAATGGCCTCGAAGGGCCGAATGGCCTCTTCCTGCACCAAGTTTCTATGTTTCCAAACCAGCGCTGTGAGGAGTCCTCTCCCTAGTGTTATCAACGACTAGCGCCACCCTGGCATCGCCGTCATCTCGCTTCTATCATCGGGAATCTGTATAGGAGACTGTGGACTTTAGACCTCCAGATACAAGAACAATTTCTTGCCATCATCCATTGAGGTTTTGCACGACCGCAAATTAACCTCAACTCGATCCACTGTGAACTTGGTTTATGTTGCAGATGGCCGACTATGGTTTGATATTAATGATAATTGCTATCACTATTGAATATTGCTGCGTTAATGTGTCTGTACAGCTGCAGCAAGTAAGAATACAATTCTTCAGTTCCTGGGGCATATGAATAATAAAACTCTTGACTTGGTTAATCTGCATTATAGTTGACATAGTAGCAAGGTAAAGCTACCCAAATTAAAGTCGTAAACAATATCTTACCAGGAATACCGACCGCTGAAATTCTGGGGTGGTAAATTCTGGCGATGTTGTAAATTACGGGATAGCCCATGTTTTTGCCGGAAGTAGATACAGAAACTGTTCCAAATGCCCACATGCATTGGATCAAACAGCCCTTAAATAAAAGCAGTTGCGTCCACTGCTCCAATTAGAGTTGTCCTTGGGCGCATTAGCCACAATTCACTGAACAAACACACAGGATTTTTATTCTTTAGATCATACTATGATATACTTAATCCTTCGAGAGATATTAGAGACAACTTAATATAATGTTGTTTAAGAAGGAACTGCAGATGCTGGAGAATCGAAGGTTCAGTCTGAAGAAGGGTTTCGGCCCAAAACGTTGCCTATTTCCTTCGCTCCATAGATGCTGCTGCACCCGCTGAGTTTCTCCAGCTTTTTTTTGTGTAACCTTAATATAATGTTGTTTGGACAGACTTTCAGGTCTATTTTATGTCACCAAGCTTGAACCATTGAAGACACGTTTTCTCTATTTCATTTTTTTCACATCGAAAGTTCTATCCCTCAATTGTTAATGCACATTGGCAGTAAATTGAGTAGGTGCAGATTGACATGTGATGTTCGCAAGTGAAACGTTTAATACGCCTTCCCGGTACAGGTAGTAGATTGTTTATCTGTCATCTAGTCTGTCACATTGCTTTAGTAGCAGAAGTGACAGCGGCGGGAAGCTGAGATTGAAATGCCAGTTGTATGACATATCTGTGACTCGTGACACCAGCGAGTCTAGCCAATTCCAAAACTGCCTGAGACACCTTGTATAGAACACTTGCTTTGATGAAGCCGAGTTCCATATGGAAAATGACCGAAATGTGCTATTCTGGCCGAAACTTTGTGCTTTTGCCATTGCAAGTCTTGTTGTGCATGGCCCCTTGGGCAAGAGTGACCATATTATGGTTGAGTTCTTCATTAGGATGGAGAGTGCCATAATTAATTCAGAAACAAGGGTTCTGAACTTAAAGAAAGGTAACTTTGAAAGTATGAGACGTGAATTGGCCAAGATAGACTGGCAATTGATTCTTAAAGGGTTGACGGTGGATATGCAAGGAAGGCATTTAAAGACTGCATGGATCCAATAAAAAAATTATTCATCCCCGTTTGGCAAAAGAATAAATCAGGGAAGGTAGTGTATCTGTGGATAACAAGGGAAATCAGGGATAGTATCAAAACAAAATCTTTATGTCCCTGTTTGGTTGAAAGGAAATAGTAAAAATTGGAAAGAGCCTTGGTTTTCAAGGGAAATTGGACACTTGGTTCGGAAAAAAGAGACAGATCAACAATAATTATAGGCAGCATGGAGTAAATGAGGTGCTTGAGGAGTATAAAGAATGTAAAAAGAATCTTAAGAAAGAAATTAGAAAAGCTAAAAGAAGATATGAGGTTGCTTTGGCAAGTAAGGTGAAAGTAAATCCAAAGGGTTTCTACAGCTATATTAATAGAAAACGGATAACGAGGGATGGAATTGGTCCATTAGAGAGTCAGAGTGGACAGCTATCTGCAGAGCCAAAAAAGATGGAGATATTGAACAATTTATTTTCTTTGGTATTCAGCAAGGAGAAGGATATTGAATTATGTGAGGTAAGGGAAACAAGTAGAGTAGCTATGGAAACTATGAGATTCAAAGAAGAGGAAGTACTGACACTTTTGAGAAATATAAAAGTGGATAAGTCTCCAGGTCCGGACAGGATATTCCCTAGGACATTAAGGGAAGTTAGTGTAGAAATAGCAGGGGCTATGACAGAAATATTTCAAATGTCATTAGAAACGGGAATAGTGCCGGAGGATTGGCGTACTGCGCATGTTGTTCCATTGTTTAAAAAGGAGTCTAAGAGTAAACCTAGCAATTATAGACCTGTTAGTTTGACGTCAGTGGTGGGAAAATTAATGGAAAGGATATTTAGAGATAATATATATAATCATCTGGATAAACAAGGTCTGATTAGGAACAATCAACATGGATTTGTGCCTGGAAGGTCATGTTTGACTAATCTTCTTGAATTTTTTGAAGAGGTTACTCAGGAAATTGATGAGGGTAAAGCAGTGGATGTTGTTTGTTTTTGGTGTGCTGGCCTTTATAAATCAGAGCATTCAGTATAGAAGTTGGGATGTAATGTTAAAATTGTACAAGGCATTGGTGAGGCCAATTCTGGAGTATAGTGTTACAATTTTGATCGCCTAATTATAGGAAGGATGTCAACAAAATAGACAGAGTACAGAGGAGATTTACTAGAATGTTGCCTGGGTTTCAGCAACTAAGTTACAGAGAAAGGTTGAACAAGTTGGGGCTTTATTCTTTGGAGCACAGAAGGTTAAGGGGGGACTTGATAGAGGACTTTAAAATGATGAGGGGGATAGACAGAGTTGACGTTGATAAGCTTTTCCCACTGAGAGTAGGGAAGATTCAAACAAGGGGACATGACTTGAGAATTAAGGGACAGAAGTTTATGGGTAACATGAGGGGGAACCTCTTTACTCAGAGAGTGGTGGCTGTGTGGAATGAGCTTCCAGTGAAGGTGGTGGAGGCAGGTTCGTTTTTATAATTTAAAAATAAATTGGATAGTTATATGGACGGGAAAGGAATGGAGGGTTATGGTCTGAGTGCAGGTATATGGGACTAGGGAAGAATACGTGTTCAGCACGGAGTAGAAGGGTCGAGATGGCTTGTTTCCTTGCTGTAATTGTTATATGGATATATGGTTATATAAAAGATGAAGCATACAAACTAGCCAGAAAAAGCAGCCTACTAGAGGACTGGGAGAAATTCTGAGTCCAGCAGAGGAGGACAAAGGGCTTAATTAGGAAAGGGAAAATAGATTATGAAAGAAAACTGGCAGGGAACATAAAAACTGACTGCAAACGTTTATATTGATATGTGAAGAGAAAAAGATTAGTTAAAACAAATGTAGGTACCTTGCAGTCAGAAACAGGTGAATTGATCATGGGGAACAAAGACATGGCAGACCAATTGAATAACTACTTTGGTTCTGACTTCACTAAGGAAGACATAAATAATCTGCCGGAAATAGCAGGGGACCGGGATCAAATGAGATGGAGGAACTGAGTGAAATCCAGGTTAGCCGGGAAGTGGTGTCAGGTTAATTGAATAGATTAAAGGCCGATAAATCCCCAGGGCTAGATAGGCTGCAGCCCAGAGTACTTAAGGAAGTAGCCCCAGAATTAGTGATAATTTTTCAAAACTCTTTAGATTCTGGAGTAGTTCTTGAGGATTCGAGGGTAGCTAATGTAACCCCACCTTTTAAAAAGGGAGGGAGAGAGAAAACGGCGAATTACAGACCAGTTAGTCTAACATCGGTAGTGGGGAAACTGCTGGAGTCAGTTATTAAAGATGAGATAGCAGCACATTTGGAAAGTAGTGAAATCATTGGACAAAGTCAGCATGGATTTATGAAAGGTAAATCATGTCTGATGAATCTCATAGAATTGTTCGAGGATGTAACTAGTAGAGTGGATAAAGGAGAACCAGTGGATGTGTTATATCTGGACTTTCAGAAGGCTTTCGACAAGGTCCCACATATGAGATTAGTATACAAACTTAATGCACACGGTATTGGGGGTTCAGTATTGATGTGGATAGAGAATGGCTGGCAGACAGGAAGCAAAGAGTAGGAGTGAACAGAGTGGCAGGCATTGGGGTACGGCAAGGCTCAGTGCTGGGACCCCAGCTATTTACAATATATATTAATGATTTGGACGAGGGAATTGAATGCAACATCTCCAAATTTGCGGATGACACGAAGCTGGGGGGCAGTGTTAGCTGTGAGGAGGATGCTAGGAGGATGCAAGGTGACTTGGATAGGCTGGGTGAGTGGGCAAATGAATGGCAGATGCAGTATAATGTGGATTAATGTGAGGTTATGTGAGGAACTTTTAATGTGGATGTCAAAAAGTCTGCAATATATGTGAAACATTAGGCAACTTTCCAACAAGAGATTGTACGCTGGGAGTCATGATGATAAAATAGGTCAACATAGTGTCGGCAATTTAAAGATCTGGTTAGCAGAAGCCATATTTAGATTTGGCAGGTATTAGATTGAAAAGCATGAAGATCAACAATGACAGTTGGAACCTAGCCAGGCACAGAACAATTCTAAGGTTCAGAGAAGGAACATATATAGTAGGAGCCGACTGTGAACTTGATCACACACAGACTGGTGGGGACATGCAATAAGCTGCCAGAGGAGGTAGTTGAGGCAAGTGCAGTAACAGCAATTACAGCGGATGCAGCAGCATCTATGGAGCGAAGGAAATAGGCAACGTTTCGGACCGAAACCCTTCTTCAGCTGTCTTCAGAGGGAGGAGAACTTCTTCAAACCTTGAGGAGATTTCGCAGTGGAGTAGACAAAGTGTTTAAGAAGGAACAGCAGATGCAGAGTTTCTCCAGCACTTTTGTCTACCTTCGATTTTCCAGCATCTGCAGTTCCTTCTTAAACAGCAATTACAATTCATTTGACTGGTATTGTACATGGGATAGGAAACTTGTAGAGGGATATGGGCCAAATACAGGTGTGTGGGGCTTGTAGATCGGGCATCTTGGTCGGCATGATCCAATGGTCTGTATCCATGCGATATAACTATGACAACATGAGATAATAAAAGTAACTTTGTAAAATAATATAGCATAGCATTCTGATGAAGAGGGACAATGAAGTATTTCAAAAGCGAAAACCTGCCCTTGTGTCGCAGAAATATTATAAGCAATTGATGGGCATTTTGAATTATGCAATTAACCAAACACTAACTCTTCAATTACACAAACTTAACAGCTGAAGCGGAGTCAGAATATGCAACATGATTGGTCTACTGTTGCAGGTTATTCAAACAAGGGGACATGACTTGAGAAATAAGGGACAGAAGTTTAGGGGTAACATGAGGGGGAACTTCTTCACTCAGAGAGTGGTAGCTATGTGGAATGAGCTTCCAGTGAAGGTGGTGGAGGCAGGTTCGTTTTTATCATTTAAAAATAAATTGGATAGTTATATGGACGGGAAAGGAATGGAGGGTTATGGTCTGAGCGCAGGTATACGGGACTAGGGGAGAATACGTGTTTGGCATGGACGAGAAGGGTCGAAATGGCATGTTTCCGCTTGGTCAAGACCTGTTCACCCTTTCAACACACGAGATTTGTTTATTAGCATTTTCTTCATGTACTGTGCTAGGGAACTATCTTCACTTACTGTCTCAGAAAACCTTTGTAGAACAGGATATTGGATGGTATACCATACAATATTTCGTACGGGGACATTCCCCTCGTACTTGGCAGCATTCTCATATGTAATAAGACTAAAGGGAGGCAATCTATCCAGGAGAATCCTGTTTCCGCCATTGCCTTCCTTAATTTGCTTTTAATAGTTCCATTAGTCCTCTCTACTAACCCTGCAGATTGTGGGTGGTAAGAGCAGTGATGTTTTAATTTTATTTGTATGGTCGCCGTGAGTTTCTCTATTACCTCATTGACAAAATGGCTCCCATTGTCACTATATATTTTCTCTGATATCCCTGAGGAGAGCTTTTGCCACTGTCAATGCGTCCGCATTGGCAGAGGGAAAAACTTCAACCCATCGGGAAAGTTCATCGATAATCACTAAATAATATTTCTTCCCTTGCGAGGGGGTTAATTCAATAAAGTCCATATTTAAATTTTGAAATTGGTACCTTGGTTGTGGGTACTTCCCTTGTTGTTTCTTCATGTTTCCTTGTGGATTGTACCTGGCACATATCTCGCATGTTTCGCAGTACTTCTTTACATCTCGTAAACCCATCAGTTTTGAACACCGTCTCGACTAATTGCACCATTCCTCCCATGGCTCATAACACAGGCAAATGTCCACAGTCCATCCTTCTGTTTTTCCGCTTCATCCATTTTTCATTAGTGTTTGCCTCAAAGTTCTTGCTAACAGTACTCTGACGTTTGGCACATGATCAGATGCTAGCTGTAGCAAATGTGGCATCAAATGCTCAGCAAATTGTTCTATTGGGATATATTCACCTTCTATCACCGCCTGGCAGACAAAGACAAAGGCTTGACGACCTGACCACTTCACACTGTGGCAAAACTTATCAACAAGTTCACTGGTCAAGTCCACCGCTAAAGCAGGAGTTGAAGCTGCATAACATTTTCTGATCATCTCACTCACCAGTCTGTAGGCAATCCATCGGACTGAAGACACCTTATCTGCACAGAGGCTGAGAGATAAGGGGCACAGATAGTTATACACATCTTTGGGTTGTACAGCTCCAGCAGCAAAATAGGTTGTTCGGAAAGATCAGCTCTGAAGCGCCAATTCCTGCTGTTATCTGTTACCATTGTAGAAAAGGGTGGTGCAATGTGTGATTGGTCGATATGCACTGTATCACTAACACAGTCTTCCTCAACGATAGCTGAAATGTCAGCAGTTAAAGACACATTGCCTTGCTCAACCCTTCTAGGATCAACTGCAGCAGATTCCGTTTGCAACTGTGTTTGATTAAACAGTGACTACAGATGTTTTTCTTCCTCAAAGTCAAGATCCAAAGCTTGCAACGTCGGAGGAGGAGCCATCCTGGGGAACGGCTGCTAACCAGCAGCTGTCCGTTCAATTCACTTTTTTAAATTAGTTTTTAGTGAATTTTGGCCTATGTTTGTTAGGGAATTTGACTTTTTTATGTGGGGGGGAAGGGGAAAACTATTTTCTAGGTCCCTACCTGGTCGGTGAGGCAGCTTTTTCCCCGGGCTGCACCATCGACCCATCCTTGCGGCCTTCCAGCGGGAGTGGAGCGGCGTTTTCCTGACGGGGACCGCTCAGCACCTTCAGCTTCGGTGGCGGCACAGCGCTGGAGCGCTATCGCGGAGCGGAGCGGGCGATGCCTTGCCTGGGTCGCCGCGCTGGAGCTCCGGTATGCTGAGACCAGCGTGATCAACACCGTCGAGCTGCGGGACTGTGGAGCGGGCAGCCGCGAGCGGCGGCGCTGACTTTAACATCGGGAGCCTCGGAGCACCAACCGACGCGGCCCTGTCGGCTTCGGAATGACACGGTAGGAAATCGGCCGTTCCAGCCGTCCCAGCCACTGTAAGGACTCTCCCAACGCTGGAGCAACACCACCCGGCGAAAACGGCCAGGAACATCGGGCCTCCGTAGAGGCAACTGTGGAGGCCTCAATAGGCCTGACTATGGGAGAACTGGGGATGGGGACTGGACATTGTGCCTTCCCCCACAGTGGTAACCATTGTGGGGGGGATGTTTTTTGTATGTAAATGATTATTTTATTCTGTGTCCAATATGGCTGCCAGAAGGGAGAGTGTACGCTGGTGCGCTTTAGCTGCCGCTGCTCTCTCTTCATATTGTGTTTTTGATTTTTGTCTTTGGATTGAATTCTGTCTTTAATTTGTGTACTGGTGATGTCTTTACTATTTATTTCATTCCACTTACATGTTTTTACTCTATTTGCTCAATTTTGTAAGGTGTCCTTAAGACTCTTTTTTTTTTACAACAAAATGTATTCAATTATTAAAAATAATATTTACACTACAATAAAACAAGCCAGAACCCACCACCATAATACAATACAAACATGTATCCATAATAAACTACTATACAACTATGATACAATCCTTATTGAGGATACATTCAACACCCTGCGGAGCCCAGCGGTCCCGGAACTCCCTCAGGGTGCCCACAGACAGGGCGTATTCCCTTTCTAACCCCACCCGGGCACGGCGTAACCCCGGAAAAGGGGCAGGCAGCCGGCTCGGGTAGAGCCCTCCACCGTCTGGCGCCGTGACTCACGGATTGCCAGCTTGGCCAGGCCCAGGAGCAACCCAACCAGGACATCTTCAGCCCTACCCTCTCCCCTACGCACAGGGTGTCCAAAGATGAGGATGGTGGGTGAAAAATGCAGCCAGAAGGCAAGGAGCAGCCCCTTTAGATATTCAAACAGTGGCTGCAGCTCCACGCACTCCATGTACACGTGGTACACAAACTCTTCCAGCCCGCAAAAGTGGCAGGCGGCTGCCGAGTCTGTGAACCGCGAGAGAAACAGGTTGCAGGGAACACCTCGGTGCAATACCCTCCACCCCAGGTCCCCAATGTAGAGGGGGAGAATCCCTGCATAGAGGGACCCGCACCGGGGGGCCCCCTCGTGACCGGAAGGCAACACTGACTGCCACTTGGTGTCCCGACGGTGGACCAGGGCGAGGAAGTGCAGGGTGTGGAGGAGGAGCCTGTACAGGACACGCCTCCCTGCGTCTTGGAGGGAGACGAAGGGTGTCGAGAAAAGGCGGCTCAAATTGTGTGGGACCGGCTCCCGGGATGTCCTTGAGACTCTTGAAAGGCGCCCATGAATATAATTTATTATTATTATTATTATTAGTGCAGCAGTTAAAATATCCACTTGTGCTTTGCCATCTGGGTCATCTATGTGTGGTGGGTATTATACCAATCCACAATCCCATCATAATATCTCGGCCTAGCAAATTTACTGGACAAGTCGCTGAGACCAGTACCTGTTCCTCGCAACACACATTAGATATTGGTTCTTGGAACTTAAGTGGTTTCGTCAAGAACTCCACATTAGTATGTCCGGTGGCGGACTTTACTGTTATTGAATTCTTGGAGTATAGTGTTCCGGGGGCCCCTTCATCTTTTATCATGAGAGTTTTACATGCTCCGCTATCGCATAAGAATGTCATGCTTTCCCCATTCACTATTAAACATATCGTAGGCTTTAGGTAAGACATTGAAGATTTCTTCTAGATCCAATATTTGCAGAGGCTCTTTGTCAGCTGGGGAGTGGGAGTATCTCTGTTTGATTTGTCCCTCCCTTCAGCCACAGTCAGTCAGGATCTGTCATAGCTTCGGGACCTTGGACCCTCCTCGCCTTCTCTTGGTGTAGTATGCTTAGCCTGGGGACAATCTCGAGCCCAATGGTTGAGTTTTCCGCAGACAAAACACCTACTCCCTCTGCCTCTACCTCTTCCTCTGCCTCTCTGGCCTCTCCACCCCTGATCTTCTTGTTTTACCCGGTAGAATACAGAGATGTACTGCCCAATCTTTTACATCATTGAGTGCCTTTGTTTTCCATCCCACCATGTGCTTTTTTATATATAAACTAATCTGTGGTTTTAGTCCATTTAACAGTTCGATTTTAAACTATCGGGCGAACAGTTCATTATCCACCCACGGGATTGGTACTTCTTGTCCACAATTTGCCTCCAAGACAACCCTAAGTCTGGAGAAATAGTGTAGCACAGGATCGTCTTTATTCTGTGCACATTCCCTAATTTTATTGTAATTGACTCCTCTCTGGAAGTGCTCAATTTTGAATAGCTATTCGTCTGTTCTGATAATCATTCTGACCTGGTGCCCACTGAAGGGGTACTCCATTTACAATAGCATTCCAGTCTCCTTCAATTAAACACCAATCACACCCGATAAGACTTTGCAACGCTTGTTTATATTCTACAGTATTTAAACGATAACTTACAACCAGGTTTCCAAACTCCCTCTGCCACTTTGCAAAATTATCTCTAGGATGTGGAATACCCTCCAGTGCCTTTTTAATAACCTCCATATTCCATGGCCTGTACACGTACATTGGCCCCACGTTGGGCGCCAATTATGTTAAAAATTTTCCAACTAAGACTATTACAAAAACTGAGGTAGAAACTGAATGAACTTTATTGTCTGTGGGAGTCCTCTCTGTGCTAATACTGAAGAACATCTCTTTTTCACCGGAGCGATATTAGCAGTTTGCAAGCTATGCGATTGCTCCCAATCACTTGGCTGAAACCTGTTAATTGCTTGTGCCCTAGGCGCAAGGTTTCGGTAAGCGATCTTGTACAGACACAGATATAATAGACAAGGTAATAGATACAAAATTTTCCATCATTATTCCTCACCTTTCACCCCACCAGCCATCACATACAACAAGTAATCCTCCGTCAGTTTTGCCACCTCTAACGTGACCCCACCACTTGCCACATCTTCCCATCTCCCCCCATGTCTGCCTTCCGCAAAGACCGCTCCCTCCGTAACTCCCTTGTCAATTCTTCCCTTCCCTCCCATACCACCCCCTCCCCGGGCACTTACCGTTGCAACCGCAAGAGATGCAACACCTGTTCCTTTACCCCCCTCGACTCCATTCAAGGACCCACGCAGTCGTTCCAAGTGTGACAGAGGTTCACCTGTATCTCCTCCAACCTCAACTATTGCATCCGCTGCTCTAGATGTCAGCTGATCTACATCGGTGAGACTAAGCGGAGGCTGGGCGATCGTTTCGCCGAACACCTCCGCTCGGTCCGCAAGAAAAGAAAAAACACCGGAAAATGGAGGAACAGCACCTCATATTCCGCTTGGGTAGTCTGCATCCTGCGGGCATGAACATTGAATTCTCCCAATTTTGTTAGCCCTTGCTGTCTCCTCCCCTTTCTCAGCCCTCGGGATGTCTCCTCCCACCCCTCAGCCCTCAGCGTCCTCCTTCTCCTTTGTCCTTTCTTCTCCCCGCCATCCCCCATCAGATTGTTCCCGATGTTGGGGAAGTCCTGGACAAGAGGTCACAGCTTAAGGATAACCATATAACCATATAACAATTACAGCACGGAAACAGGCCATCTCGGCCCAACAAGTCCGTGCCGGACACTTATTTTCCCCTAGCCCCATCTACCTGCACTCAGACCATAACCCTCCATTCCTTTCCCATCCATATCCAATTTATTTTTAAAAGGGGGAAATCCTTTAGGACCGAGATGAGAAAAAAAAATTTCAAACAGAGAGTGGTGAATCTCTGGAACTCTCTGCCACAGAAGGTAGTCGAGGCCAGTTCATTGGCTATATTTAAGAGGGAGTTAGTTGTGGCCCTTGTGGCTAAAGGGATCAGAGGGTATGGAGAGAAGGCAGGTACGGGATACTGAGTTGGATGATCAGCCATGACCATATTGAATGGCGGTGCAGGCTCGAAGGGCCGAATGGCCTACTCCTGCACCTATGTTCTATGTTTCTATGTTTACACAGAGGCACAGAGAGGGACACAGAGGCTTAGAGACACCGTGGGGGCGCTGTGAGATGGCTGACCTGCCAGCAGCGTGTTCGTCATTTCTACTTTTTTTGTTTTCTTTAGTGTGTCCAAATGTGTGGTTTAATGTCTCTTGGTGTGTCTTGTGTGGGGGGTCATGAGGGGGGGGAAAGGGGGAACCGCTTTTGATCGCATCCTCCACAGAGAGGTGACGTTTTTCATGTTGCCTCCCTCACGGCCTAACACCATGGATTAGTGCGGCCTTTCCCGGAGTTGGGCCCGGAGCTTCAGCAGTGGGCGCAGCGTGGACTTTTTCATCATGAAGTGGGGCGAACCCATGCCGGGTCGCCAGAATTAAGTACTCCGATCGCTGGCCCGCTGAGTGTTACAGCCTGAAGCCGCTGTCTGAAGAGCTTCTAGCCAGTCTGAAGAGGTGTCCGAGCATGGGATCCCTTGTTGGGAGTGCCTCTGTGTACCTCTCTGTGCATCTGAGGAGCTTCTAGCTGCAGGCGCGGTGGGGACTTACAATCCGGAGCGGGATCCCTCGCCGGGGATCACTGGAGAAGAGCTCCGACCGCCAGCCTGTGGCCTACATCATCCTGAAGCCACGCTCTCCGGTATGGAAGCACCGATTCAGGAGTTACCTTCCAGACGAGAGGGCCTGTACATCTGGTCGCCCATATGGCCCGGACCACGGGGAAACAATGGAGGACTGACTGTACTTTGTGCCTTCCACCGCAGTGAAGAATGATGTTTGTGTTAAATTATATTGTGTATTGTGCGTTCCTTTTGATTGTACCGTTGCTGGCAAGTTCATTTCACTGCACTTTATTATGTTTGTGATGAATAAATCTGATTGATTGATTGATCTCCATTTTGCCAACCAGGTCTTCCCACTCCCACACTGATCTTTCTGTCCTGGGCCTCCTCCATTGCCAGAGTGAGGTGACACACAAACTGAAGGAACAGCACCTCACAGCTCACAGCCCAATGACATGAACATTGAATTCTGCAAATTAAGGAGACGCTCCCCAACATCCTCCTCCCCCCCCCCCCCCCCCCCCCCCCCCCCCCCCCCCATCCCCCCCCCCTCCCCTCATGGCCCATCTCATCGTCATTCCTATATCTTCGGACAGCGGGGCCTGTGGACTTTACCACCGTGAAGCCCCGATCTCTGGTAAGAAGAGGCCGATGCGGGAGCTCCATGCTGCGGAATGTTCCAATCCATCCCGACGCCGGAGTCACGATCATCCCGACGTGAGGGCTTTGGACATTGGACCGTCGGCAACGGCGGGTTTAACAACCTGTGTCTTGTTGCTTGTTACTTAGTATGGGTGTATGGTAACGCAAATATCATTGTAAATAAACTGGTACATGTGACAATAAATTCCAACTTAAACTTGATTAGCTTTACTCTATATATATATTATGCTAACTGATCATGCACAATTGTGATGGCTTGATTTCAAAGGCAGGCCAGGGGCACTCCCTGTGGGAATCGGGGGTTGGAAGAGGTTTCTTCTGTGTTTTTCCCCTTTGTTGTTGTCTGGGGAGGAAAGCGGAGGCACTAGGCCCGTCGACTAGGTTACGCGGGAGAGAGGCTAAGCTCACCTCCCCTGCCCCAATCTGCGATTTCACCGCCTCCCAGTCGATGTGCTGAACAACAAACTAATGAAGCATCTGGAACACAGTTCTCCTGGGTTGCTGCAGGCTGTAGCATCAAACTACTACCCTGTTGAGCCCTGTCAGTCCCACACCACAGAAACACACAGCCATGCCTATCGAAGCTAGTCCCACATGCCCGCGCCTGGCACCAACCCTCTCTGCCTTTTCCACCATTGCCTTTAGACAGGAGATGAGTAGGAATTTATTTAGCCAAAGGGTGGTGAATCTGTGGAATTCATTGCCCTAGACGGCAGTGGAGGTCAAGTCACCGGGTATTGTTTAGATTTTAGAGATACGGTGCAGAAACAGACCCTTCGGCCCATCGAGTCCTCGCCTACTAGTGATTATCCCGTACACTAGCTCCATCCTACACACATTAGGAACAATTTTACAGAAGCCAATTAACCTACAAACCTGCACGTATTTGGAATGTGGGAGGAAACTGGAGGACCCGGAGAAAACCCACGCAGGTCATGGGGAGAACGTGCAAACTCCGTACATAAAGCACCTAGTGGTCAGGATGGGACCCGGTTCTCTGGCGATGTGAGGCAGAAACTCAACTGCTGCACCACCATGCCACGCATTTTAAAGCGGAGATTGTCAGGTTCCTGATTAGTACACAAGGCTCGAAATTAATAGTTACCCGGGTGCCAATGGCCACCTAAAGACCCGCCGGGCAGTCTAAAGGCCGTGTGATTTTGCCCGGCTTGGCAAGCCCCCCTCTCTAACTCTCTCTCTCTGTCACTCTCCGTCTCTGCACGCCATCCGTCGCAGGCCGCCACTCTCCGGCCGCTCCTCATCCGCCGGCAAGGTCGGCCACTTTGCACATGCGCACTGCCATGGCCTGCACATGCTCACTGCCATGGCCAGCACCTGCGCACTGCCACGGCCTGTACATGCTCACTGCCATGTCCTGCACATGCTCACTGCCACGGCCTGTACATGCTCACTGCCATGTCCTGCACATGCTCACTGCCATGGCCTGTACATGCTCACTGCCATGGCCTGCACATGCTCACTGCCACGGCCTGTACATGCTCACTGCCATGGCCAGCACCTGCGCACTGCCATGGCCAGCACATGCGCACTGCCATGGCCTGTACATGCTCACTGCCATGGCCTGCACATGCTCACTGCCATGGCCTGCACATGCTCACTGCCATGGCCAGCACATGCGCACTGCCATGGCCTGTACATGCTCACTGCCATGGCCTGCACATGCTCACTGCCATGGCCAGCACATGCGCACTGCCATGGCCTGTACATGCTCACTGCCATGGCCTGCACATGCTCACTGCCATGGCCAGCACATGCGCACTGCCATGGCCTGTACATGCTCACTGCCATGGCCTGCACATGCTCACTGCCATGGCCTGCACATGCTCACTGCCATGGCCAGCACATGCTCACTGCCATGGCCTGCACATGCTCACTGCCATGGCCAGCACATGCGCACTGCCATGGCCAGCACATGCGCACTGCCATGGCCTGTACATGCTCACTGCCACGGCCTGCACATGCTCACTGCCATGGCCAGCACATGCTCACTGCCATGGCCTGCACATGCTCACTGCCATGGCCAGCACATGCGCACTGCCATGGCCAGCACATGCGCACTGCCATGGCCAGCATCTGCGCACTGCCATGGCCAGCACATGCTCACTGCCACGGCCTGCATATGTTCACTGCCATGTCCACCACATGCTCACTGCCATGGCCTGCACATGCTCACTGCCACGGCCTGCACATGCGCACTGCCACAGCCTGCACATGCTCACTGCCATGGCCTGCACATGCTCACTGCCATGTCCGCCACATGCTCACTGCCATGGCCTGCACATGCTCACTGCCACAGCCTGCACATGCTCACTGCCACGGCCTGCACATGCGCACTGCCACGGCCTGCACATGCTCACTGCCACGGCCAGCATATCATCGGCTGCCCTGCACATGCTCACTGCCACGGCAACTGGTCGGCGCCGGGCACTTTCTCCCTCCCTTTGTATTGTGGGAAATCTGGCCGCCATTGCTGTCCGGTCGCCGCTTCGTCGCAGCCGCTGAAACCCAACGCAGAAGCATTCACTGGAGTATCTCTTGCTTCTTGGTTTCCTGGTCCTCCAAAAATATTCCAAATGGAATTTAAACTGTAGGTGGTGGAGGGTCCACCACCAAACCCCAAACAATAACAGCCTATTGCACTTCATCTGTTTATTTATTGTGTATATATATGGTCTATGGTATATAGACACAGTGAACATTCATCTCCTGTTCTGTATTATGTTTACATGTTCTGTTGAGTTGCAGCAAGCAAGAATTTAATTGTCTATACGGGGCAAATGACAATAAAATTCTCTTGAATCTTGACTAGGACTGAAGCAAAAAAGGTTTTGGGGAATAAAGAGCTACCTTAAATTTAGTTGCATCTGGTTGGGTAACTATGGTAGGGTGAAGACTATTCCATGCTTTAATTGTGCGGGGGAACTACATGGAGCAGCCAGCATCTCTGGATAGAAGAAATTGGGTGACATTTCAGGTAGAGACCCTTCTTTAGACTCCCTCTGGTTTTAGCGTTTTTAGTTTAATTTAAATATACAGCATGGAAACGGGCCCTTCGGCCCATCGAGTCCACGCCGACCACCGGTCAGCCGTACTCTAGTTCTATCCCACACATTAGCATCGTAAGTCAAGAGTCAAGAGTGTTTTATTCTCTCACGTCCCAGTTAGAAATATGAAATCATTATTGCAACAGCACAACAGAGACTGGACCTGTTGCTCAGAGGGGTAAGGAAAAGAAGAGGAGGGCAGTAGTAATTGGGGACTCTATAGTTAGGGGGTCAGACAGGCGATTCTGTGGATCCAGTCGGGAGACCCGGATGGTAGTTTGCCTCCCTACTGCCAGGGTCTGGGATGTGTCTGAACATGTCCAAGATATCCTGAAATGGGAGGGAGAGAAGCCTGAGGTTGTGGTACATATAGGTACCAAAGACATAGGTAGAAAAAGGAAAGAGGTCCTGAAAAGAGAATTTAGGGAGTTAGGAAGAGAGTTAAGGAGAAGGACCGCAAAGGTAACAATCTCAGGACTACTGCCTGTGCAACATGACAGTGAGAGTAGGAATGGAGCGATGTGGAGGATAAATACGTGGCTGAAGGACTGGTGCAGTGGGCAAGATTCAAGTTTCTGGATCATTGGAACCTCTTTTGGGGAAGGTGTGACCTGAACAAAAAGGATGGGTTGCACTTGAACCCGATGGGGACCAATATCCTAGCGGGTAAGTTTTCCAAAGGCTACTGGGGAGACTTTAAACTAGAACGGTTGGGGGGAGGGACTCAAATAGAGAAAGCTAGTAGACAGTGTGTGAGGTAGGAGGCAGAGAAGGGAAGCACTCAGACACAACATGTAGGGGGGGAAAGAAGAAAAAAATAGTAAACAGAGAATATTAGGTGGTGGGATTCTTAAATGTGTGAGCAGAGAGACACAGAGGTGTAAAATGATGGTAGAAGCAATAGGTAGCAAAGTGAAAAGTAAAAGTGGCAGGCAGACAAAACCAGGGCAGGTAGATCACGGAGACATGGCTCCAGGGTGACCAAGGCTGGGAGCTGAACATCCAGGGATATTCAATATTCAGGAGGGATAGACAGAAAGGAAAAGGAGGTGGGGTAGCGTTGCTGGTTAGAGAGGAGATTAATGTCCTTCCATTCTATTGAAAGGAAGGACATTAGCTTGGAGAATGTGGAATCAATATGGGTACAGCTGCGAAACCCTAAGGGGCAAAAAACGCTAGTGGATGTTGTGTACAGGCCACCTAAGAGTAGTAATGGAGTTGGGCATGGCATCAAACAGGAAATTAGAAATGCGTGCAATAAAGGTAAAACAGTTATAATGGGTGACTTCAAACTACATTTAGATTGGATGAATCAAATTGGCAGGGGTGCTGAGGAAGAAGATTTTGTGGAATGTATGCGGGATTGTTTTTTAAACCAACATGTAGAGGAACCAACTAGACTGGGTGTTGAGTAATGAGGAAGGGTTAGTTAGCAGTCTTGTTGTGCGTGGCCCCTTGGGCAAGAGTGACCATAATATGGTTGAGTTCTTCATTAGGATGGAGAGTGACATAATTAATTCAGAAACAATGGTTCTGAACTTAAAGAAAGGGAACTTTGAGGGTATGAGACGTGAATTAGCCAAGATAGACTGGCAATTGATTCTTAATGGGTTGGCGGTGGATATGCAATGGAAGGCATTTAAAGACTGCATGGATGAAATACAACAATTGTTCATCCCAGTTTGGCAAAATAATAAATTGGGGAAGGCAGTGCACCCATGGATGGCAAGGGAAATCAGGGATAGTGTCAAAACAAAAGATGAAGCCTACAAATTAGCCAGAAAAAGCAGCCGACCAGAGGACTGGGAGAAATTCAGAGTCCAGGAGAGGAGGACCAAGGGCTTAATTAGGAAAGGGAAAATAGATTATGAAAGAAGACTGGCAGGGAACATAAAAACTGACTGCAAATGTTTTTATAGATATGTGAAGAGAAAAAGATTAGTTAAAACAAATGTAGGTCCCTTGCAGTGAGAAACAGGTGAATTGATCATGGGGAACAAGGACATGGCAGACCAATTGAATAACTACTTTGGTTCTGTCATCACTAAGGAAGACTTAATTAATCAGCCGGAAATAGCAGGTGACCAGGGGTCAAATGAGATGGAGGAACTGAGCGAAATCCAGGTTAGCCGGGAAGTGGTGTTAGGTAAATTGAATGGATTAAAGGCCGATAAATCACCAGAGCCAAATAGGCTGCATCCCAGAGTACTTAAGGAATCAGCCCCAGAATTAGTAGATGCATTGGTGATAATTTTTCAAAACTCTTTAGATTCTGGAGTAGTTCCTGAGGATTGGAAAGTGGTGAAATAATTGGACAAAGTCAGCATGGATTTATGAAAGGTAAATCATGACTGCTGAATCTTATTGAATTTTTCAAGAATGTAACTAATAGAGTGGATAGGGGAGAACCAGTTGATGTGTTATATCTGGACTTTCGACAAGGTCCCACATAAGAGATTAGTATAAAAACTTAAAGCACATGGTATTGGGGGTTCAGTATTGATGTGGATAGAGAACTGGCTGGCAGACAGGAAGCAAAGAGTAGGAGTTAATGGGTCCTTTTCAGAATGGCAGGCAGTGACTAGTGGGGTGCCGCAAGACTCAGTGCTGGGACTCCAGCTATTTACAATATATATATTAATGATTTGGACAAGGGAATTGAATGAAACATCTCCAAGTTTGTGGATGACATGAAGTTGGGGGGCAGTGTTAGCTGTGAGGAGGATGCTAAGAGGCTGCAAGATGACTTGGATAGGCTGGGTGAGTGGGCAAATGCATGGCAGACGCAGTATAATGTGGAAGAATGTGAGGTTATCCACTTTGGTGGCAAAAACAGGAAAGTAGACTGAATGGTGGCCGATTAGGAAAAAGGGAGATGCAACGAGACCTGGGTGTCATGGTACACTAGTCATTGAAAGTAGGCATGCAGGTGCAGCAGGCAGTGAAGAAAGCGAATGGTATGTTTGCATTAATAGCAAAAGGCTTTGAGTAGAGGAACAGGGAGGTTCTACTGCAGTTGTACAGGGTCTTGCGTACAGTTTTGGTCTCCTAATCTGAGGAAAAACATTCTTGTGATAGAGAGAGTACAGAGAAGGTTCACCAGACTGATTCCAGGGATGTCAGGACTTTCATATGAAGAAAGCCTGGATAGACTTGGCTTGTACTCGCTAGAATTTAGAAGATTGAGGGGAGATCTTATAGAAACTTACAAAATTCTTAAGGGGTTGGACAGGCTAGATGCAGGAAGATTATTCCCGATGTTGGGGAAGTCCAGAACAAAGGGTTTCAGTTCAGGGATAAAGGAGAAATCTTTTAGGACTGAGATGAGAAAAACATTTTTTACACAGAGAGTGGTGAATCTCTGAAATTCTCTGCCACAGAATGTAGTTGAGGCCAGTTCATTGGCTATATTTAAGAGGGAGTTAGATGTGACCCTTGTGCGTAAAGGTATGGAAAGAAAGCAGGTACAGGATACTGAGTTGGATGATCAGCCATGATCATGTTGAATGGCAGTGCAGACTTGAAGGGCCGAATGGCCTACTCCTGCACCTATTTTCTATGTTTCTATATGTAAACATAGTCCTCTGTAAACTATGTTATAAACGAGAAAACAAAATGGTGTATATTTATATATGAATATATAACTATTATATATATATATCTATCTGTATATGTAATATTAAAACTGTGTGGCTGCTGGTTGGCTGGCTGTGTGTGTTTCTGACTTGTGGCTGCCAGCATTTGATTCGTTGCTACGCCAACGTCCGACCCAGAAACGACGAATTTTTTCCATTTCAGTAGAGATTTCACTTTTCATTCCAAGTATCCACTCCTCATTAAATTTCATCGTGTTTATGTAAACATTTTTAATAAAATCCTTCTCCCTGCCCACTCACTCATTTTGTCACCTCCTGCTGGCCAGCGACCATAGCGGCTGCTGGCGCCCGCATCGCGCCTCAAAGACGCCATTGATAAACAGCCGCACTGCTGATTCCTGAGCCGCTTGAGTTGGAGGATCACGTCTCCCGTGGGGGCTACCGGTAGGGAACGGATGCATTGGGGTAGCAGACCCAACGGGTCTGCACGGTCTAGTATATATATATATATATAGACTAAGTGGGACCCGTTGGGTCCCAGCATTACACGGGAGGGCTGGAGACCTCACACAATATTCCACCTCTGCAGCAATTGCAATATTGCTGGCCAGTGGGGGGGGGGACTTTCTGTTGTGCTAGTATGAGTGTTGTGGGCCGAAGGTACTGGTTTCCAGAGGGCTAGTATGGACTTTGTGGGCCAAATGGAATTTTGGGCTGGCAGCACAGTCACTGAGGGCTGGCTGCTCAGTCACTGAGGCTTGGCAATACAGTCAGTCGGACCTGGCAGGCTGGCGGCTGAGAAACTGCCCGAAATTCTTCCCAAAACAGGTGACAGACTGTAAGAGAGAAGGGGGAAGCGGGTGGACTGAATGGATTATTGGGTTGGCAGTTCAGTCACTTACAGCTGGTGGGCTGGCAGTTCACTAACTCACGGCTCGTGGGCTGGCAGTTCACTCAGTCACCCCACCTACCTTCCCCCCACCCCCCCCCCCCCCCCCCACTCTGCTCCTTGCCATTCCCCTCCCACCCACACATTCTGTGCATCTCCAAACAACCTCCCCCCCATGCACTCTTAGTGGCTCTCCCACAGAGCAGCCATTCCTACATATTAGGTTCTATTGTGGTGAAGAACACACATCATTAAAAGTGCAAAAAGGTTTTATTAAAGTTTAAAATGTGAATGACTCTTTAAATATAAGAACAATTTAAATTTTAAAGATGAGATTTATTTAGTTTTTACTTGTTGCGTCTTGTTGTGTTCTGCTGTTCACTGCCTCTTGATTACTATTTCCTGTTGATAAAAAGACACAATTTTAATATAGAGGAAGTCAGCAGTCAAATTTTAAGAAGGAAAATCTGAGAATTTATCTCAGAAGTCATCATTCAACGAAGCACGCTATTAATGACAACATTCTTGGGCGATTTTCCATCCTTCAGGAAACCTTTGACATTTCCCTTCATATTTCTGTTGAGCTAGTATGTTGGGCCGAAGGTACTGGTTTCCAGAGGGCTAGTATCGGAGTTTGTGGGCGGAATGGATTTTTGGGCTGGCAGCTCAGTCACTGAGGGCTGGCAGCTCAGTCACTGAGGCCTGTATCAGGGGAGGAACCAAAATGCTTAGTGTTGCTGAAGACATCTGGAAGAGTTTTGTTCACAACTTCAATCTCCTAATCATTGGACATTCATCCCAAACAATGACTTTCGCTTGCCTCGTGAAATGAGCCATCTTAGAGTTCTTCTCGATGTTGCACAATGTATCCTCGGCCACTTGGATGGGTATCTTGAATCGAGAATGGGTAGTTCTTCCACCAGGCAGAAATGTAGCTGCTATCCCAGAGGATACTACAGCAATAGCCACATCACCTTGACCTCTAACATTTCCTGACATGAAGTTGAAAAGGCAGCTTAAAGACAATTTTGGTTGTTAATGAACACTGAAGATCTTGTGCAAAACATTTTTTTGAGGTGGGGGCTGTCAGGGTGGGGTGGGGGTGGTAAGCATGGTGCAGCCAAGGGAGGGGCACAGCTTCAGGCGGAGGTTCTCGTGAGCTGATGAGGGGGGGGGGGGCTCATGCAGGGGATGAGAGCGGCTTCTGTAGAGGTTGCATCCTATAGCCAGGCGGAGGGCAGCATCTTGAGGTGGGGGATGTCAGTGGAGGAAAGGGGGCAGTGAGCGATTTACTCATGACCTGTGGACTCACTCACTGCCTTGGGATTAACTCATGTCCTTTAGACTGACTGACTTCACGGCTTGTGGACTGACTGATGCCCGACTTCTGGAGTCATGTCCGACTTTTGTAAACTGAAAACGATAACATCTACATTGAGGAACAGCTTCTTCCTGACAGCCATCACGCTATTAAACTTAACAAATAAGCTTTGAACTGCGAAATACTATATTATTTCACACACACAAACACACACACATATATATTCACACGCACTCACACACATATGCACACACACTCACACACATATGCACGCACACTCACACACACACATATTCATACACACACACACAGTCACTCACACACATATTTAGACACACACACGTACACACACACATATTCACACACACACGCACATATTCACTCATACACACACAAATATATACACACGCACACATATTCACACACACACACATATTCACGCATACACACACATATTCACACGCAACACATTCACACACATTCTCATACACATATTCACACACAGACTCATTCACGCACACACAAACTCAATGACACACACATTCACACAAAGACCCACACACACACAGACTCATACGCACACATGGACTCACTCACTCACACACACACACACACACACACACACACAGACTCAATCACACACACATACACAGACTCATCCCCCACCTCAAGATGCTGCCCTATGGATGGTAAATGTCGTGCAGCTAAGGGCTGCTTCAGGCGGGGGTTGTCGTGAACTGATGAGAAGGGGTGGGGTGTCCTTATGCAGTGGATGTGGACGGCTTCAGTAGGGGGTGCATCCTATAGCATGGCGGAGGACCGCGTCTTGAGGTGGGGGATGTCAGTGGAGGAGGGGGGCAGTGAGACATTTACTCATGACCTGTGGACTCACTCACTGCCGTGGGATTAACTTATGCCTTTGGACTGACTGACTCTCACAGCTTGTGGACTGACTAATGCCCGCCCGACTTCTGGAGTCACGTCCGACTTTTGTAAACTGAAAACTGTAACATCTACATTGAGGAACAGCTTCTTCCTGACAGATATCACGCTATTAAACATAACAAATAAGCTCTGAACTACGAAATACTAGATTATTTCTCACACACACACACACACATACATATTCACATGAACTCACACACATATGCACACACACTCACACTCATATTCACACACACACACATATAATCATGCACACACACACACATTCACACACACACATATTCACTCACATATTCAGACACACACATGTACACACATATTCACACATACACATATACACACACGCATATTCACACACACGCATATTCACACACACATATTCACTTACTCACATATTCAGACACACACATGTGCACACACACACATACACATATTCACACGCACACGTATTTACACACACATACGCGCACATTCACACGCACACATTCACACGCACACATAGTCACACACATACACATATATTCACACACACACGCACATATATATTCATACACACACACATATTGGGAGGTTTCACGGCAGTCGGGTCACGACCCATGACCCGTACTGTTGCTACGCTACACCAAAAGGAATACACACAATGTACTGCAGGTAGGCACTTACCATTGTTTCCAATTCCATCTTCCAGGGAGATGCTAACCGCTTTTTGTTGTCTCTGTACTGTACACTGACAACGACAATTAAAGTTAAATCTGAATTTGAATGTAGTGGGTCCGTTAAAACCCAACGAAAATGTCCATTATGGAAATCGGGATGAGCATGTGAGACATTTAGCCTACTTCAGAATTCCAAAAGTGAGGAGAAATGACGGTAGATAGAAGTGAGAGCTGAAGGGACAACAGACTTAGTGCTTAGCGAACATTGGCCGTTTGCTCACTGCATTTCATCAACACTAAAGCATTATTTGAGTTTTTTCTTGATTCCTTTGGCATCTAAAAAGTTTCATAAGTGATAAATCTGGCTTTGGGACTTCTTTTGGGGAAGGTGTGACCTGTACAGAAAGGACGGGCTGCACTTGAACCCGAGGGGGACCGATATCCTGGCGGGGAGATTTGCAAAGGCTACTGGGGAGACTTTAAACTAGAATGGGGGGGGGGAGGGACGCAAATAGAGAAAGCTAGCAGACAGAGTGTGAGGCAGGAGGCAGAGAAGGGTAGCACTCGGACCCAAAATCTAGGGGAGAAAGAAGAAAAAGAAAATAAACAGAGAATAAGAGGCGGTGGGTTTCTTAATTGTGCATATTTTAATGCTAGGAGCATTGTAAGAAAGGTGGATGAGCTTAGAGCCTGGATTGATACCTAGAAGTATGATGTTGTGGCGATCAGTGAAACATGGTTGCAGGAGGGCTGTGATTGGAAACTAAAAATTCCAGGATTTCGTTGCTTCAGGTGTGATAGAATTGGAGGGGCAAGAGGTGGAGGTGTTGCATTGCTTGGCAGGATAGATTGGAGGGATCGTCGAGGTAGGCTATTTGGGTGGAACTGAGAAGTGTGAAAGGTGTAGCAACACTTATACGGGTGTATTATAGACCGCCGAATGGGGAGCGATAATTGGAAGAGCAAATATGTAAGGAGATAGCAGATATTAGTAGTAAGCACAAGGTAGAGATTGTGGGAGATTTCAATTTTCCACACATAGACGTGAAAGACATTCTGTAAATGGACTGGATGGTTTGGAGTTTGTAAAATGTGTGCAGGATAGTTTTTTTGCAGCAATACACAGAGGTACCGACTAGAGAAGGGGCAGTGCTGGACCTCCTGTTAGGAAATGAGACAGGTCAGGTGGCAGAGGTATGCGTTGGGGAACACTTCGGGTCCAGTGATCAAAATACCATTAGTTTCAATATAATTATGGAGAGGGTCAGAACTGGAAAAATTGGAAAGAGCCCTGGTTTTCAAAGGAAATTGGACACGATTCTAAAAAAGAGACAGATCTACAATAATTATAGGCAGCATGGAGTAAATGAGGTGGTTGAGGAGTATAAAGAATGTAAAAAGAATCTTAAGAAAGAAATTAGAAAAGCTAAAAGAAGATATGAGGTTGCTTTGGCAAGTAAGGTGAAAGTAAATCCAAAGGGTTTCTACAGCTATATTAATAGCAAACGGACCACGAGGGATAAAATTGGTCCATTAGAGAGTCAGAGTGGACAGCTATCTGCAGAGCCAAAAAAGATGGTGGAGATATTGAACAATTTATTTTCTTCGGTATTCACCAAGGAGAATGATATTGAATTATGTGAGGTAAGGGAAACAAGTAGAGTAGCTATGGAAACTATGAGATTCAAAGAAGAGGAAGTACTGACACTTTTGAGAAATATAAAAGTGGATAAGTCTCCAGGTCCGGACAGGATGTTCCCTAGGACATTGAGGGAAGTTAGTGTAGAAATAGCAGGGGCTATGACAGAAATATTTCAAATGTCATTAGAAACGGGAATAGTGCCGGAGGATTGGCGTACTGCTCATGCTGTTCCATTGTTTAAAAAGGGGTCTAAGAGTAAATCTTCCAATTATAGACCTGTTAGTTTGACGTCAGTGGTGGGCAAATTAATGGAAAGGATACTTAGAGATAATATATATAGAAGCATCTGGATAAATAGGGTCTGATTAGGGACAGTCAACATGGATTTGTGCCTGGAAGGTCATGTTTGACTAATCTTCTTGATTTTTTGAAGAGGTTACTAGGGAAATTGATGAGGGTAAAGCTGTGAATGTTGTCTATATAGACTTTAGTAAGGCCTTTGACAAGGTTCCTCATGGAAAGTTGGTTAAGAAGGTTCAATTGTTGGGTATAAATGCAGGAGTAGCAAGATGGATTCAACAGTGGCTGAATGGGAGACGCCAGAGAGTAATGGTGGATGGCTGTTTGTCAGGTTGGAGGCAGGTGACTAGTGGGGTGCCTCAGGGGTCTGTGTTGGGTCCAATGTTGTTTCTGATGTACATCAATGATCTGGATGAAGGTGTGGTGGATTGGATAAGTAAGTATGCAGATGATACTAAGATAGGTGGTGTTGTGGATAATGAAGTAGATTTCCAAAGTCTACAGAGAGATTTAGGCCATTTGGAAGAATGGGTTGAAAGATGGCAGATGGAGTTTAATGCTGATAAGTGTGAGGTGCTACATCTTGGCAGGACAAATCAAAATAGGACGTACATGGTAAATGGTAGCGAATTGAGGAATGCAGTTGAACAGAGGGATCTAGGAATAACTGTGCATAGTTCCCTGAAGGTGGAATCTCATGTAGATAGGGTGGTAAAGAAAGATTTTGGTATGCTAGCCTTTATAAATCAGAGCATTGAGTATAGAAGCTGGGATGTAAAGTTAAAATTGTACAATGCATTGGTGAGGCCAATTCTGCAGTATGTTGTACAATTTTGGTCGCCCAATTATAGCAAGGATGTCAACAAAATAGAGAGTGCAGAGGAGATTTACTAGAATGTTGCCTCGGTTTCAACAACTAAGTTACAGAGAAAGGTTGAATAAGTTAGGTCTTTATTCTTTGGAGCGCAGAGGGTTAAGGGGGGGCTTGATAGTGGTCTTTAAAATGATGAAAGGGATAGACACAGTTGACGTGGACAAGCTTTTCCCATTGAAAGTAGGGAAGATTCAAACAAGAGGACATGACTTCAGAATTAAGGGACAGAAGTTTAGGGGTAACATGAGGGGGAACTTCTTTACTCAGAGAGTGGTAGCTGTGTGGAATGAGCTTCCAGTGGAAGTGGTGGAGGCAGGTTCGATTTTATCATTTAAAAATAAATTGGGTAGGTATACGGATGGGAAAGGAAAAGAGGGTTATGGTCTGAGTGCAGGTAGATGGGACTAGGGGAAAATAATTGTTCGGCACGGACTTGTGGGGCCGAGATGGCCTGTTTCAGTGCTGTAATTGTTATATAGTTATATGGTTATAAAGTTATATCGTATAGTATCGTGTGTGTAGGAAAGAACTGCAGATGCTGGTTTAAATCTAAAGTAGACACAAAAAGCTGGAGTAACTCAACAGGTCAGACACAATCTCTGGACAAAGGGAAATTATTATGTTTTGGGCTGGATCTGAAAAGGTTCCTGCACATCTTTGAAATGTGGAAAGAAACAAGAGCACCCGGAGAAAACCCATGAGATCAAAGGGAAAAGGAGCAAACCATACAGATAGCACCTGTATGGATAGTTTATTATTTAGTAACCAAAGTTATCAGTGTAAAATTTTTTGTGTGTTGGAAAACAAAATATAGTGGCACAGCTAGTAGACTTGCTGCCTCACACACCAGAGATCTGTGTTCGATCATGTCCTCGGGCACTGTCTGTGTTGAATTTGAACATTCTCCCTGTAAGCATGTAGTCTCCCACATCCCAAAGACGCATTGGCTTTGTAGGTTAACTTGTCTCTGAAAAATTGCCCCTAATGTATAGGGAGTGGGTGAGCAAAGTGGGATAACAGAACTTGCGTGAATGGGTGGTAGAAAAAAAGCTGGAGAAAATCAGCAGGTGAGGCAGCATCTATGGAGCAACGGCAATAGGCAACGTTTCGGGTCGAGACCCTTCTACAGACTGATGTTGGGAGGGGCGGGAAAAAGGAAGAGGCGGAGACAGTAGGCTGTGGGAGAGCTGGGAATGGGAGGGGTAGGAGGGAGAAAGCAAGGACTGCCGGAAATTGAAGAAGCCAATGTTTATACCGCTGGGGTGTAAACTACCCAGGTGAAATATGAGGTGCTGTTCCCATTTGCAGTGGGCCTCACTCTGGCCATGGAGGAGGCCCAGGACAGAAAGGTGGGATTTGGAATGGGAGGGGGAGTTGAAGTGCTGAGCCCACAAGGAGATCAGGTTGGTTAGTGCGAACTGAGTGGAGGTGTTGTGCAAAGCGATCGCCAAGCCTGCACTTACGATCATACGCTGAATAACCATATTTTTGTTTGGAAGTGGAAAGAGATAATAGAAATTGCATTCATTGCAACATGTAAAAATAGTTGAGATACTGTATTATAATTTTGCTGCATGTCATTGTGGTATATATGTGGTCTTCATTGGGGAATATGTTTAGTTTGTGACTTTATTTGAAGCAGAAATAATATGTGAATGCTTCATTGAGCATAATTCCGACATAACTAGGCACTTCGTCCGAGCACATTATCGCACGCGTCATGCGAGCCGTCTTAAATGACCACCTAAACTGTCATTTGGCAACTTAAAAAGCTGCCTAGGTTGCCCGGATGGCAACAGAGAAAAAATGTTAAGTGAGAGCCCTGGTACGGGTGTCTGGGGTTACGGGGAGAAGGCAGGAGAATGGGGTTGAGAAGTAGATCAGATATGATTGAATGGTGGAGCAGACTCGATGGGTCGAATGGCCTAATCAAAATCATACTTTATTAGCCAAGCATGTTTTGGAACATACGAGGAATTTGATTTACTATACAGTTATACCAATAAAAAGACACACAAAACACATTTTAATATAAACATCCACCACAGTGACTCCTCCTCATTCCTCACTGTGATGGAAGGTGAAAAAAAAAGTTCAGACTCTTCCCTTCTTTGTTCGTCGGGCACTTGAACCTTCCATTGGCGAGACGATCTGGGCTCCTGTAGCCGGCGGTCGGGCCCTCCGATTCGTGGCGATCAAGCTCCCGCATCGGGGGGATGTCAGCTCCCTGCGCCAGGTGATTGTACCCCAGGTCAGGGCTCATCGAACCTCCTGTGATTCCCGACATCAGTCTCTACCCCAGACTGCAACCTCCTCGATGTTGAAATCCACAGGACACAGATTGGAAGAATGGAAAAGGCTGTGAGAGAAGATGAGCAGAATGTGAAGCCAGGGAAGGGATATTGGTGATAGTGAAGGGGAAAAGGAGGAAACGGGTCCCGTTCACTTGAGGCACAGGGAAGGGAGAGGGAAGAAAAGGGAGAGACACAAAAAGCTGGAAAACGTCAGCAAGTCAGACAACATCTCTGGAGAAAAGGAATGGGTGACGTTTGGATCGACACTTCTTCAGACTGTCAGGGAAGAGGGAGACTAGATATATGGAAGGGTGAGGTGTGAAAATGACAGAACAAAGCAGATGCTAAGGATATGCAAAAAAAATGACGATGTTAAAGGAAACAGGCCATTGTTAGCTGTGGGCGGAGATATAAAGTTACACACAATGAGACAACAAGATGACTTTGAAGGTTGACACAAAATGCTGGAGTAACTCAGTGGGTCAGGCAGAATCTCTGGAGAAAAGGAATGGGCAACGTTTTGGGTCGAGACCCTTCTTCAGACTGATGTCCGGGGAGGGGGTGGGACAAAGATAGAATGTAGGCAGAGACATTAAAACTAATAGGAGAACTGGGAAGGGGACGGGGATGGATAGAGAAAGCAAAGGCAATCTGAAGTTAGAGAAGTCAATGTTCATACCGCTGGGGTGTAAACTACACAAGTGAATTATGAGGTGCTGTTCCTCCAATTTGCGCTGGGGCTCACTCTGACAATGGAGGAGGCCCAGGACAGAAAGGTCAGATTGGGAATGGGAGGGGGAGTTGAAATGCTGAGCAACCTGGAGATCAGGTAGGTTAAGACGGACTGAGCGGAGGTGTCCAGTGAAACGATCGCCAAGCCTGCGCTTGGTCTCGCCGATTTAGAGATGTTGACATGTGGACGAGGTTGGAGGAGGAGGAAGTGAACCTCTGCCTCACCTGGAAAGACTGTTTGGGTCCATGGATGGAGTTGAGGGGGAGGTAAAGGAACAGGTGTTGCATCTCCTGTGGTTGCAGGAGAAAGTACCTGGGGAGGGGGTAGTTTGAGTGGGAACGGACAAATTATTGCATCTCCTGTGGTTATTGGGGAAAGTACCTGGGGAAGGGGTGGTTTGGGTGGGAAGGGACAAGTTCAACTTTGATTGAATAAAGATGACTTTGAAGCTGGTATGACTTGGGTGGGGGAGGGATGGAGAGAGAGGGGATGTGAGGGTTACAGAGTTAGAGAATATTCATAGGACTATCGATAAAAGGGAGGTATGGTTGTTGGATAGTTAACTAAAATCAGAGGATGACATTTCTCAACTTAAACAAAGTTTGACAAGTAGCCATGTGACCTGACCCAAAACGTTGCCATCTTTTTCTCCCAGCAACTTGTGCCTATCTCTGGCAGACACAAGGAACTGCAGATGCTGGTTCATACACAAAAAGACACAAAGTGCTGGAGGCAAGATCTGTGGAGAACGTGTATAAGTGACATTTCACAGAGTGCTGGAGTAACTCAGCGGGTCAGGCAGCATCTCTGGTCGACGTCGATAGGCAATGTTTCAGGTCTGAATAAGAGTCGTGAACCAAAAAATCGTCCCCAATCCATGTTCTCCACAGACAAACACAAAATGCTGGAGTAACTCAGCGGCACAGGTAGCATCTCTGGAGAGAAGCAATGGGTGACGTTTCGGGTCAAGATCCTTCTTTCAGACTGAAGAAGAGTCTCAACACGAAACATATAACCATATATAACCATATAACTATTACAGCAACGAAACAGGCCATCTCGACCCTTCTAGTCCGTGCCGAACACGTATTCTCCCCTAGTTCCATACACCTGCGTTCAGACCATAACCCTCCATACCTTTCCCGTCCATATAACTATCCAATTTATTTTTAAATGATAAAAACGAACCTGCCTCCACCACCTTCACTGGAAGCTCATTCCACACAGCCACCACTCTCTGAGTAAAGAAGTTCCCCCTCATGTTACCCCTAAACTTCAGTCCCTTAATTCTCAAGTCATGTCCCCTTGTTTGAATCTTCCCTACTCTCAGTGGGAAAAGCTTTTCCACGTCAACTCTGTCTATCCCTCTCATCATTTTAAAAACCTCTATCAAGTCCCCCCTTAACCTTCTGCGCTCCAAAGAATAAAGCCCTAACTTGTTCAACCTTTCTCTGTAACTTAGTTGCTGAAACCCAGGCATCATTCTAGTAAATCTATGTTAGTCGAGAAACTCCTACCTTTGAGGTAGGAGATGAACCAGCTCAGGGCAATGCCATCAATGCCAACCCCATACCGGAGACGGTGAATTAGGATAGTGTGGTCGACAGTGTCAAATGTTGCGCTGAGGTCAAGAAGAAGCAGGATTGCACAGTCACCGGAGTCAACGGTGAGCAGTAGGTCATTATGTACCTTCAACAAGGCAAACTGTTCTGTGGTGAGCCCTGAAACCTGATTGGAAAGTTTCCATGATAGTGTTTTGGTGAAGGTAAGGCATAAGTTAACTTAAAATCACCTTTTCCAAGGGCTTTTGAGAGGAAAGGCAGTTTAGAAATGGGTCTGTAGTTGCTTGGCAAGGTGGGGTCGAGGTCAGGTTTTTTCAGGAGTGGCTGGACCACCACATGCTTGAAGCAGGTAGGAACAGTGCCAGTGGCCAGAGAACTGTTGATGACGGCGAGGATGCTGGGACTGGCTGTTGTAATTACATCCTTTAGGAGGGCAGAGGGGACAGTGTCAAAGGGGCAGGTAGTAGGTTTCATGGTGGTGATCAGTTTTACAAGGGAGGGTAGAGTAACGAGTTGGAAACAATCTAATATTGACGAGCAGACCAATGAAACAGCCAGGTCACAGGTGGGAGGGGAAATATTTGTTCTTATGTTTTTTACCTTGCTGGTGAAAAATGTAGTAAATTCCTCGCACTTAGCAGGGAACCCAGTTAAGCTGGAGCTGGGGGCAGGACAAATGATGGAGGTGATGGTGCAAAAAAGGACCTTGGAATTATTTTCGGTTTTGGAGATGAGGGTGGAGAAGTATTTAGTTCTAACAGATTTTACCGCTTCCTGGTAATTGTGAAGATTGTTTTTCAGGAGTTCAAAGGAAATTTGAAGCATCAGATTTGTACTTCCGTTCTGATTTTCTGCATTCTCTTCTTAGGGCTCTGGTTGAGTCATTGAGCCATGGCTCACCTTTAAGCTTAGGCTTTTTCATTTTAAGAGGAGCAACAGAATCCAGGATGGAAGAGCAGGTAATATTGAATAGCGAAACCCTTGGTCCATATCCCTCCAAACTTGTCCTATCCACATTCCTGTCTAACTGTTTCTTAAATGATGGGATAGTCCCAGTCTCAACTAACTCCTCTGCAGCTTGTTGCATACACCGCCACCCTCTATGTAAAACAATTACCCCTCATATTCCTATTAAATCTTTTCCCCTTGAACCCATGTCCTCTGGTTCTTGATTCCCCAAGAGATTCTGTGCGTCTACCTGATCTATTCCCCTCATGATTTTATACGCCTCTATAAGATCACCTCCCTCCTGCGCTCCAAGGATTAGAGACCAGCCTACTCAACCTCTCCCTATAGCTCACAACCTCTTGTCCAGTGCTTCTTAAACTGGTGAATGGTTCACCCAAGGACGAATTAAATTATTTTGAGGTGAATGAAACTAGAGGGTGAATGAAGGGTGAATGACTTAATTTATTCAGATATTTATATATTTGTTCTGTATTTAAAAAAATGCATTACCATTAAAGTGGTTATTAAGCTCTTATTGGTTTTAATGGCAGTGGAACTGGAAATATGATGTTTCTATAACTAATTTTCTAATTTCAAAGTCACGGATATTACCCATATACTGTATTTTTAAGATGTTCAAAAGGTTGAATAAAATACAATTAAGAAATTAGTTAAGTTATGTGTTTTGCTCGTGTGACAAAATAAATCCTATATAAAATTATACACAAGGGAGAATAAGAGGAAAATTACCAAAAAACATCAGTAAATGTCGTGGAGGGTGAATGAGATTTTGTGATAAAGACACTGAAATAGTTGAAGAAGCTGCTCTAGTCCTTTGTCTGTCTTCCCCACAGATGGTGCCTCACCCTCCTCCTCTCCATCACCTTTCCTTTCCTTCCTCCCCCGTGGGTGGGGGCGGGGTCTGTCGGGTGGGGGCGTGGCGGTTCGGGTCGGGTCGGGTGGGGGCGTGGCGGTTCGGGTCGGGTCGGGTGGGGGCAGGTTGGGTCGGGGTTCTCCCTGGGGGGGGGGGGGGGGGGGGGGGCGGAGGCGCCGCACCGACCTGAGGCCGCCTAGCATTCGGGAACCGCGTCGCGAACAACCGTCACCACGCCCTGCGCCGTGACGTCCACCCGCCCCGCCCGGCGCCGTGATGTCCGCCCTCTCTGCCCCGCCCTGCGCCGTGACGTCCGCCCGCTCCACCCCGCCCGGCGCCGTGACGTCACCGCCAATCCGAGGTAACTGCTTCATGTAGAAGTTGCAAGATGGCGGTTGTTTTAAATGTCGAAAGCGGACACAAAATGCCGGAGTAACTCAGCGGGATAAAAAGTAAAGTATTCTTTATTTAGACCGACGGACGGACAGCAGCAGCATCTCTGCAGAGAAGGAATTGGGCGACGTTTCAGTTCGAGGCCCTTCTGACTGAAGGTAGACACAAAAAATAAAATGCTGGAGTAACTTTGTCATGGAATGATAGAATGTGGAAACTTCAGGCCCTTCGGCCCAACAGGCCTCTTCAGGCCTTTAAAGAATAAGGGCTGGGCCAGTTCAAGATTCAAAATGCAATTTAATTGTGATTAACCAATTAAGGTCCAGGGAAATGAATGAATCAGTTTATTGGCCAAGTCTGTACACATACAAGGAATTTGCCTTGGTGCTCCGCTCACCAGTAACAACACGACATACAGCAACAATTAAGAATGACACATAAAGCATTAAACATTTGAGTTACCAAGGGTGAAGGTCATTTAGAACGGAGATGAAGAAACACTTTTTCACCCAGGGAGTTGTGAATCTGTGGAATTCCATGCCTCAGAAGGTGGTGGAGGCCAATTTACTGGAGGCCAATTATCTGTATCTTAGAAACATAGAGAATAGGTGCAGGAGTAGGCCATTCGGCCCTTCGAGCCTGCACCGCCATTAAATATGATCATGGCTGATCATCCAACTCAGTATCCCATACCTGCCTTCTCTCCATACCCCCTGGTCCCTTTAGCCACAAGGGCCTCATTTAACTCCCTCTTAAATAAAGCCAATGAACTGGCCTCAACTACCTCCCGTGGCAGAGAATTCCACAGATTCACCACTCTCTGTGTAAAAAATGATTCTCTCATCTCGGTCCTAAAATACTTCCCTCTAATCCTTAAACTGTGACCCCTAGTTCTGGATTTCCCCAACATCGGGAATAATCTTTGTAAGTTTCTGTAAGATCCCCCCTCAATCTTCTAAATTCTTCTAAATTCTAGTGAGCACAAGCCGAGTCCATCCAGTCTTTCTTCATATGAAAGTCTCTCTCTCTCGGCCTCTCTCTCTCTGCCTCTCTCTCTCTCTGCCTCTCTCTCTCTCTGCCTCTCTCTCTCTCTGTCTCTCTCTGTCTCACTCTCTGTCTCACTCTCTGTCTCTGTCTATCTCTGTCTCTCTCTCTCTTCTCTCTCTCTCTCTCTCTCTCTCTCTGCCTCTCTCAGCTTCTCTCTCTGTCTCTCTCGGCCTCTCTCTCTCTTTCTAGGCTCCCTTTCTCTCTTTCTCTCTCGCTCACCGCCTCTCTCTCTGTCTCGGCCTCTCTCTCTCTCTCTCTCTGTCGCAGCCGTTTCTAGGGCGGGATGGGTGGCTCCGATTGGTGGAGTACGCTGTCTGTCAGTAGGGTGGGGCTACGGCTTGACCAAAGATCCTAGAGGATCTTTAGGATCTTTGAGCTTGACCTTTAGGACGTGGTCACCTGCGGCATGGGCGAGGCTCTGTTGGACGCTAGGAGGGGCGGGACTTGGTCCTTTGTGATGTCACGTGGCAGGGCCACCCCCCCCCTTCCTCAGTCCATCCCCCTCCCTTCTCCCCTAACCTCCTCCTCCTCACTTCTCCCTTCTCCCCTTCACTTCCAATGTCCTCATTCCCCTTTCCAACTTGCCTCCTCACCCCCCCTCCCCCTCCTCTACATCCACTTCCACCCCACCCCCCTCTCCCCCTCTTCTCCCCCTCACCCACTCTTCACCCCTTCCCCTCCCCCCTCAACCGCCCCTCCCTCACCTCTTCCTCTCCATCCCCTTCACCCACCTCACCTCCATTCCCCTTCACCCCTCATGCCCTCCCCTTCACCCCCCTCCCCTTCCCTTCAAACCTCCCCATCCCCTTCATCTCACCCCCTGCCCCCCCCCCCCCCCTTCTCTCTCTCCCTCACCCCCTCCTCTGCATCCCCCTTCACTCATTCCTTCTCCCCATCCACTTCCCCCTTCCCTACCTCTCGCCCCTCTGCCTACCCCCCCTTCAAGCACCAGTAATGTTCACACGTTAGTAATGTCCTGTTTGCCAGCTTGTTGACCCCCTGTGTTCCCCTCCTACAGGGTTTAGGAGCTGTTGCTGAGGACGGAGAAACGGGGACGTGAGCGGCCATTGAGGGCGGCCAGGGTGCCAGTGAGCCCCCCCCTCCCCTCCCATGTGCTCGGTGTGCAGGCTGAGCTTCGAGGGGCTGAGCTTCGGTGGAGGACCACATGACGGGGCACACCAAGGAGAAGCGTTATGAGTGTGACGTGTGCAACAAGGGCTGGCAGCGCCCGAGCGAGCTGGAGATCCACCGGCGGGTGCACACGGGAGAACGGCCCTTCAACTGCTCAGAGTGTGACAAGAACTTCACATGCAACAGCAGCCTGCTGCGGCACAACCACGTGCACTCTGACAAGAGGCCTTTCGGCTGCTCTGACTGTGGCAAGAGCTTCAAGGGGGCGAATCACCTGAAGAATCATCAGCGAGTGCACACAGACGAGAGGCCCTTCACCTGCTTCGACTGCGGCAAGAGCTTCAAGACGATGAATGAGCTGAAGATCCACCAGCGGATGCACACGGGCGAGAAGCCCTATGGCTGCTCCACCTGTGGCAAGAGTTTTGCATGGTTGTCGGGGCTGTGGGATCACCGGCGGGTGCACAGCGGTGAGCGGCCCTACACCTGCTCCGACTGCGGCAAAGGCTTCAAGTCGTCCACGGAACTGAAGCAGCACAGGCGCGTGCACACCAGGGAGCGGCCCTACACCTGCAGCGACTGCGGCAAGGGCTTCACCCAGTCTCACAGCCTGCTGGAGCACCAGCGCACCCACACCGGTGAGCGCCCCTACACCTGCGCCCAATGCGGCAAGGGCTTCACCCGCTCCAGCAGCCTGCTGGTGCACCAGCGCACCCACACCGGGGAGCGGCCCTACACCTGTAGCGACTGCGGCAAGGGCTTCACCCAGTCCAGCCACCTGCTGCAGCACCAGCGCACCCACACCAGCGAGCGCCCCTACACCTGTGCCCAGTGCGGCAAGGGCTTCACCCTCTCCACCTACCTGCTGTCCCACCAGCGCACCCACACCGACGAGCGCCCCTACACCTGTGCCCAATGCGGCAAGGGCTTCACCAGCTCCACCTATCTGCTGTCTCACCAGCGCACCCACACCGGCGAGCGCCCCTACACCTGCACCCAGTGCGGCAAGGGCTTTGCCCGCTCCAGCAACCTGCTGGTGCACCAGCGCACCCACACTGGCCAACGCCCCTACACCTGCGCCCAGTGCGGCAAGGGCTTCACCCAGTCCAGCCACCTGCTGGAGCACCAGCGCACCCACACAGGCGAGCGCCCCTACACCTGTACCCAGTGCGGCAAGGGCTTCACCAGCTCCACCTATCTGTTGTACCACAAGCGCACTCACACTGGTGAACGCCCCTACACCTGCGCCCAGTGCGGCAAGGGCTTCGCTCGCTCCAGCAACCTACTGGTGCACCAGCGTACCCACACTGGCGAGCGTCCCTACACCTGCACTCAGTGCGGCAAGGGCTTCACCAGCTCCACCTATCTGCTGTACCACCAGCGCACCCACACCGGTGAGCGCCCCTACACCTGCATCCAGTGCGGCAAGGGCTTCATCCACACCTCCAGGCTGCTGTCCCACCAGCGGGTGCATGCCGGCGACCGTCCCTTCCCCAGCCCAGTTTGTGGATAGAGCTTTGCCATAGCCTCCCACACCCTGCCTTCCCAGTGCGTGCACACCAGTGGCCATTCCTACAACTGACTGTACTGCAGTGAGGAGTTTGACAGATCGCGGGGGTTGTGGCAGCACCGGCGGGCCCACGCCGTCACTGCGGCAAGCATTTCAAGAACGTTTCAAGAATGCACCAACGAATACTGTCGTGGTTTAGGGACTTAAAGTTGGATAAGATGACACAGACACGGAGAATTCTTCAAAAAGATGAAAGCCTTTATTTGCAAACAAAACAGCTGGAACATTCAGAGATTACAGATCACCTATCTGTTCTCTAACTTCTCTCCGATTCACAGAAACGAGTAGCTTTTATTTCAGTTCTTTAGCCCTATCTGCTTCTTTATCTTGCGTGCTGTACTCCTTTCACATCAATCTATCATCAGTTCTAATATTTTCTGCCTTGCCACCAGTAAATCCCGACCTTGGTTGAATCTTATTGAACTTACATTTCCCGTTCATATCTTTTCCTCTTTCGCCACCCTTAAATTCCAACTGTTACTCTAATCTCCCAGCTGCATCTACTTTGCCACCCTTATGTTTTAGCTACAGCCAAGGTTACACACACCATATTATAATGTTACATATTAGTTTAAGTTTAGTACAAAGATACAAATGTATTTATTAAGAATACAGATACATCACACAAAAGTAAAATTAAGCTTAAGTAAAAGTAAATAACTTGTTTAGCGCCTTGATTACTAGATAAATGTTAAGTGCTGCAAAACTAACAAACACGTGAATCTGAGTACAATATAGCTGACATGATATGCTGACTATGATAAATGTCTTAATTAAGTCTTCTATAACTTCCATATAACTCCTCCATTTGAGACTCTGAGTCTCATCAGACAAAGAAAACCACACAAAACCCAAGTCTAATCACCCATAGAGCCCTAAAATGTAGACTCTTTTAATTAAGTTTGCTTAATGCTGTGTAGTATTCTTTCTCTGGCTCCCTGAGAAACTGGCCAAAAACCCACCCCCATTACGTGAGGCAGGAAAAAAGACCCAGCTTCCCTCACAGAATTCATTTAGCATTTTCCAAACACTTCTTCACCATCGTAGTAGTATTC
Organism: Leucoraja erinaceus; assembly: GCF_028641065.1. Taxonomy (NCBI): domain Eukaryota; kingdom Metazoa; phylum Chordata; class Chondrichthyes; order Rajiformes; family Rajidae; genus Leucoraja; species Leucoraja erinaceus. The sequence continues at coordinate 60,911 of NW_026576349.1, forward strand.
TATCACCGATGTCCACTTTCCTTTAGGGCCGGATTCGTCTGCACCCGTTATCATTGGCAGTTGCTTCACAGCAGCTTTCACCAGGAGGGACTTAATACAGGGGAAAACACAGCACAACATTATTGCCACTGCAAGTAGTACGACCCCAATGGTCAGACCAATTTTAATCAGCCATGCTCCCCAACCCCCCAACATGCTCTCCAGCCACCCAAACAATTGATGTCCAAACCCTGCGTTTCATTTAACCTCACTCCTTAGGTTTTTTAACTTATCCATGGCTTTAGTGAAGAATCCCTCCGGGCTGGTGTTGTTAGGGATAAAGGTACAACAGTGCTCCCCAAAGAGGACACAAACACCCCCTTTCTCAGCCAGCATCCAATCCAGAGCCTGCCTATTCTGCCATGCCATCTTACTAATGTAATCAAGTTGGTCCCCCAAGGTCGACAGTGCGTAATTAATAAACCTCTGTTGATTATAATAGATGTAGTTAATCCATTTCGTGTTTTTAGGCGTAATCCAGAAAAGTATTGACTCCAGTCCTGCAGCAATTTCATTCATGGCTTTAAATTCATTAGGGATTCCTCTTGGTTGTCCTATTGCATCCAGATACACTCCGTCAGGTAACAAATCAAATGCTCTCTTCCTACGGGTCTGTGCGAACATCTCTGCTGGACTTATCACAAGGACAGGTTGTGCCAACATCACCCTGGCACACAATCCAGTCCAATAGAGCGGCAGTAGGTTTCTAGGCTTACCTCCGCACATCCAAAACCCATCAGCTACAGCCACATCTGCTGTCAAAATAGCCATGCACTGTGGTAGTATAACAGCAACATCTGCTCTCGGCACGGCTTTAGCCAATTTGTATGGGTTCTGGTGATTACATACCCACACCCTGTTACAGTGGCCTGGAAAAGTTCCTACCGGGTGTGTGCCATTCGCTGCAAGGTAGCATTCATACTGTGTTGTAGATGTAACCCCAACCTCTGGTGGTGGCTCTGGGTATGGTTTACCTCCGTGAAGTTCCGTAGAGAACAGTGTTCTTTCGCAAGTGTCACTTGTGACGATCCTGCTGCATTTAAACACTCTATTGGGCAATTAGACATGTCGTTCCAGCGTGTCACACTTCTTAGGAAATCCGCACAATATGTACAGTTGTGAGGTTCTGGTGTAGCCAATATTCTCCAATTCGCTTTGGCACATATTATACATTGTGGCAACTGCAAAGTTTGTGCTGTATATTGCGCCTACTTGTACCACTCATTTGTGGAAGCGCTACGCCAGGCGGCTGAGCTATTTTGGACCCTTGCCTCCCTTCGGTTAAGTACCAGCTTTCCCAACTCGTGTGAAGTAGTGGTGTTATCCTTCCAAGCCCAGGTTGGCAAGGTTGATGGTTGTGAAGCCCGAGTAGGGATTACCCATGGCAGGTCCCCCTGACCCTCCTTCGCCCATGTTGCTAGTAGAAGGATGATGCCTATCAGGAGAAGGGCACTCACCCACACCCAGATCCTCACCAGTGTCGGAACTCCCACTTTCTCCGAGTGCATCATTTATTACCTGGTCAATGCTCTGTTCTTCCCGTGTCCTCTTCTTCTTGTTCACTTACCTCGGGGTTACCCCTGGGCTGAGGTGGTGGAATAGGCCTTGTGCAGTAATTAAGGTGGTACCATATGGATCGGCCCTCTACCTGAACTGCTGTAGGTGAGGCCTAAGTTACTGTGATTGGTCCTTACCTTCTTGGTTCATTCCATTTTCTTCAAAAGGCTCGCACATAAACCTGGTCTCCGGGCTTAATCGGTCCTTCCTCTTGGTCAGCCTCTGGCTCCTTTTGCTTTTCCTGTGCATAAATAGACTTATGTATCATGGTTAACTGTTGCATATATTGGTTAAGTTCTACTTCTAACTGCTCCAAACTCGGGCCCTCATACACATCCCTTCATCTGGTCACCGGCATGGGTCTGCCGGTGAGCATTTCATGTGGTGTGAGGTGAGTTGTTCGATTGGTTTGCATACGGCAACTCATTAGCGCCGGTGGCAAGGCATCAATCCAATTTAACTTTGTAGTTGAACAAATTTTGTTTATTTTCGCTTTCAACGTCCCATTCACCCTTTCCACCATGCCTTGTGATTGCGGGTGGTGTACACAGCCAAATCTTTGCTTCACCCTCAGGGTCTGCAGCACCAGCTTAACTGTCTTTTTAACAAAAGCTGATCCATTGTCAGAGCTAATTATTGCTGGTATGCCAAACCGTGGAATCACCTCATTTGTCAAAAATTTCACGACTGTACCTGCCCCTAGGTCTTTGGAAGGTACAGCCTCCACCTGAAAAAGCTACTTTTCTTAACTACTAAACCAGGTTCGCTTCTTAATAAACAGACACCACACAACTTGTTTGGTAGACCAGTTCAAAACTTTACTTAACATCGGCCGATGGAAGGGAGCGAGAATTCCAGCTAAGTGACCAATGTAGACACTTAACTGTGCTCAGCCACCTTCCCTGAACAACAGAATTACATTGCCTTAAATAGTTTTTTTTTGTCCCCTTAGCACATTCCACAAACATTAGTCATGGTCAGAGGTACAGGAAAAGGTTTCCACAGAATGCATCACATCAAAGGCCTTTTGTTTACATGGTACAAGATATACTAAAAACATTGGCCATATGCTTTAGGTCATTTTATCTCCAAAGAGATCACCCTAGCTCTTTTCGCTGCTTCCTCTCTGTCACTTGGTCCCTCATAAACATTGGTCATTTGGTTTATGGCATCTTACTTCAAAGATGTGACTAGCTATGTCTCTCTTCCTCTCTGTCACTTCCTCACTTGGGAGACAATGTTATGGTATTTATTATCCCACACACTGCAACCTGAGGCAAGCCTAATTTGACACTAAATATAAGCTGTAAGCTAGCCCAGAAACCTATTTTAATATCTTCTTATTTTTTTAACTAAAATTCGGCTTCATCACACCCATCTACTGAATCGATCATTGATTACCAACAGGTATCGCTTACCTAAAACTGTTTTCAGCATGTCCACATAGTCGATGACCAAATGTGTGAATGGCTCCTCGGTGACCGATGGGTGTCGTTATGCCCTTTCTGATATTATTTTGTACACATACCTCACACCGGGACAAAAAGTGATCAACTGAAGCCTGCAGATAAGATGACCAAAACCCATCCTTTCTTACCTTTCGTATGACTTCCCTTCTCGCACAATGGTCCAGTCCATGCGCTTCTGAAATAAGACTGGTCAATAAGGTGGTAGGTGCCACTAACAGGCCGTTATCTGTGGTCCATAAGCCGTCCTCATTTGGCTTGGCTCCCCTCTGCCCCCACATCGTTTGTTCAGCTAATGTGGCCTGTCCCTGCATCTCAATGATATCCGTCTTTATAGGCTCTGGTACCACTAACAAGTGAGGTGCAATTATTGCCGATTGGCACCCAGATGCTGTCTTAGCTGCTTCATCCGCTGCATGATTTCCCTTTGTATCTGTGTCACTGCCCTTTTTATGTGCCTGACATTTAACAATGGCTAATGCCCTAGGCTTTACTAACGCCTTTATTAGGTCAGAAATGTGTTGGAAATGTTGTATGGGATCCCCATTGCTTTTCTTAAAGCCCTTCTGTTTCTATACTGCACCAAATAGATGGCAGACTCTGTGTGCATAAGCCAAATCCATGTTGATATCCACTTTTTCACCTTCCATCATTTCACATGCTGCTGTTAAAGCCTTAATCTCCGCCAGCTGGGCTGAACATGGCTGTTGACACGCCTCTAACCTGAGGGTCTGAAACCCTGTTTGGTCCTGTTGCACCACTGTAAATCTTGCATGATTTCCATCATGATCCCCGATAACATGATCCATCCACAAACAAGACTTTCTTATCCTCATCAATCAGTGGTTCAGATTGTAAATCTGCTCGTAATTTAGAAAACACCATTGCCTGACCCACGCAGTCATGGGGCTCCCCCTCTTGACCAAGCGGGACATAGTCAGCCATATTACTTGTACTTCTTTGTATGGTGGTATCTGAAAATGTCAGTAGCATCTGATACGCGGTTATCCTAGCTGGTGTAAGTACAAACTTTCCTTTTTCCAACAACTCTGCCACTTTGTGGTGGGTATGATCACTGGATATCCCATAGTCACAGACTCACAAGCATAGTGCACCGCAGCCAGTCCCTGATAGCAAGGTGGATATCCCGGAGTCACCTCATCCAATTTTGTACTGTAATATGCAACAGGCTGCTTCCCCTTTCCTACACCTGTTTCCTGTGTCAATACTGCTGCCGCATACCCCTCCTGCCTGTTGGAAACATACAAATGAAAGTTGTTTTCATAATTAGGAAGGGCCAGGGCCAAGGCCAAAGCCGACTGTAACTCCTGCTTAATTGTGTTAAAAGCCATTTTTGCCTCATCATTCCACTGCAAAACATTCTTTAGGCTTGTTTGGCCTGCTTCCTTCATTATCTTTCTCAATGGCGTCACAATTTCAGCATATTCACCAATCCAGTCCGAACTGTGTCCAGTCATCCCTAAGAATGTCACTGTCTGCGGCTTAGGAGCTTTGATTATTGCCTCTATCTGGTTCGGTGCTATAGTTTTAATTTCTTTGGAGATCAACCGTCCTAAGTACTTTGCGAAGTACTTCCAGGAAGGTGTCCCATTCAATCTGCAAGGCTACCCCCTGTTTTCCAATTATCACTGCTACTGCTCTGCAAAACTGCAACTTTTTCATAGATACTTTATGACCTCCGCACGCCAGCCTCTCCAGAAGAGCCACAGTATCTTGCTCACATTGTTCCTCAGTTTCAGAGCAAATTAATAAATCATCCACATACTGTACCAGCATACTGTCTAAGGATATGCCTTCAGTACCTGATTGAACACGCGAGGCGAGTGTTTGAATCCCTGCGGCATCCTAGTGTAAGTGTACTGAATACCCCTATAGGTAAAAGCAAACAAATGCTGACACTGGTCTGCTAAGGACACACTGAATAATGCTGAACACAGATCAATCACTGAAAAGTAAGCTGCTTCTGGTTGAACATTGGTGTGCAATGTGTGCGGATTCGTAATTACAGCTGGCCAACTTCTCACCACCTCATTCACTGCTCACAAATCATGTACTAGTCTCCACCTTGACTTGTCTGCCTTTAAATCTGGTAACAGTGGAGTGTTGCAGTGACTACGTGTTTTGATAAGTACACCTGCCTCCACCTGACCCTGTATAGTTGGCGCTATGCCGTCCTCTGCCTCTGGCTTCAGAGGGTACTGCGATCTCCAGGGTGGAACTGCTCCGTGTTTTAATCTTATCCTGTGTTAAAACACATTTGTACTCCCTGGCTTTTAACCATGCCTGAGACTTTGCTTCTGTTTTTATTGTTTCTTTATTTTACATATATTTTCCTACTATTTCTTTTGATTGTTATTATTGGTGTGTATTAACTTTTTTGTCAATGATTAGTGATGTACAGCACTTTGTTGCAACTATGATTGTTTTTAAAGTGCTCTATAAATAAAATTATTATTATTATTATTATCTCTACCGGACTTGCAGACTTCACCAGTCCCACATCTGTCATGTCACGACCACAAGCTAGCTGGCAACTCATTCAGCTTTTCCTCCTGTGTCCGACCTGCTGTTTTAAGCACAGGAAGCTGTCGTTGTGTGTTAATTTCAACCTCTTTCGTCATGCCTATCATGTCTACAGTAACTGTTATCTTGATGTAATTGCTGTCTTCAGACATCCATACTTGTGGAGCAAACCTCCAGTTTCTAACCGTGCCTGCTTGTCTCACCAGGGGTCCCAATTCCCTAGACAGATAACCCTTATTTACAAGCAATGTCACGTGAGGTGCAGCCCCCACCCTGTACCATTTTTCCAGGAAGGTGTCCCATTCAATTTGCAAGGCTACCCCCTGTTTTCCAATTATCACTGCTACTGCTCTCAAGTGGTGCTGGCCACTCATCCCTGTACGCCACATCCTTCCCTGTTCCACATTTTGGGTGTCGTCAAAGTATATCGTACAGTGCAGCTCAGACTGGGGTGGAGTTGCTTCAGGCAATATAGTCAGTATTCCCTTTTCCAACTTGCTCCAGGTTTCCCAGATTTGACTTTCTATATCCCCTATCCAAATCACATTAGCTCTGCTAGCTTCCTGCATTACCGTTTGGACATTCGACCTCTCCACACTCAAACCATTACTGGTACATTATAATTTCAGCTCCAGTTTCAGCAGGGCGTCCCTACCTAACAAATTAATGGGAGTCCCTTTTGACACTAATATTGGCAATACTATCTCTTCGTTATTCATCTTTAAACTCACGGGGGTCGTGCATCGTATTAACGGTGTCTTACCCGAGAACCCTACAGTTTTAACAAATGTTCCTAACATGGGAAGGTGGGAGGTATATTGTGGTTGCACACAAGTATAGGTAGCTCCAATGTCTATCACCATGGGTGTTAATTGTCCCCCAAAACTACCTGAACCACAGGTTCCTCTTCTGCCTCTCTGGTTATCATTGGGTAGTGTCCCTTCCCATCCGGGTTCTCTGGGCACCCCTAATATCTAGCATAGGAGTTAATGGGACCAGCCGGGCTTTCAATCGGGTCTGCTGGGGCTGTCCCTGGGGTGAGGTATTGTTCACCCACCATTTCTACCTGTTGGTATGGTGTGGGCCATGGATGATTCTGACAATCCCTTCTCACATGCCCTACCTGACCGCATCCCCAGCACACCATGTCAATTACCTGTTTCCTTACTGGCCTCCCTCGTCCCCCTCCTTGTAATCCCTCCCCCCCCCCCCCCCCCCCCCCCCCCCCCCCGCTTTGGGGGCCCCAGTCCTGTCTGGGCTGGTGTCCTGATTTACCCCGTCCCTGATAAGGCATTTGAGGGAAAGTCCCAAAGATATTTACTATTGGCCCAGTAGTTTCCGGCCCTTGTCTGTCTCTGGCATAGGACTCACCATGTGTTGGTGCACCACTCATTTCAGCTGTTTCAGCCGGTGCTGTTGTTACTGCGAGCATTTTCTTTCCTTTTTCACGCTCTTTTCTTTTTAGTTCGTCAAGCTGCATTTGTACCAGTTTTCTTTGCACCTCCTGCTGGTCTGCCAGTCTTTTTTTATCTTTGCGGTATTTGTCGACTGCATGGACCAAGTGGTCTCGGAACTGAATGTGTGGCATAGTTGACAGTCCCACCACCTCCTCCAGTCTGGACTTTACTTAAGCGGGCATGGCATCTACAATAGTAGCACGGAACAAAGTGATCATCAGCTTGTTGCCATCAATTCCTTGTTCAGTTTCAAGTCCCCACTTTTTCAACTGACCCGCCAGATATGCTGCTGGGTTTTCTGTGTCCCCCAGTGAGTCCCTCTTCAATGCCTTGGGGTCCACTTTAAGTGGGTAGCTGAATCTGAGAGCCTGCCATACCACTGGCCTGACTAGGTCAAATGGTCGGCCATCAATCAATGGATTGCCTGCTGCGTTATTTATGCCTGCCTTTTCCAGGAGTTCCGCCAGTTTTGTGGTTCCTATTACTTTTGCCAGAAGTGCCTTTATATCTCCCATGGCCAATAGTCATCTTGTGGTTTCCACCTCAAAGGCCCTTATCCATTAACCTGCCCCATCATAGATGTTAGGCAGAATGTTTTTTTCGATTAAAGAAGAGAGCCCACCTTGCTTGGCGCGAGTTGAGGCGTTTGGCTGACTTGATGTGTTCCAGGTTCTTGTGGTCTGTCCAAACTAGAAACGGCTGCTCTGTGCCCTCCAACCAATGTCTCCATTCCTCCAAGGCTGTTTTAACCGCTAACAGTTCACGGTTACCCACATCGTAATTTCTCTCAGCAGGAGAAAGCTTTCTTGAGAGGAAAGCGCAGGGATGTAATCAACCATCTGTGGAGGATTTCTGGGAGAGTACAGCCCCGATGCCCACACCCGAGGTGTCCACCTCAACCACGAACTGGAGTGATGGGTCAGGGTGAACCAGGATGGGGGCTGAGGAAAGCTCCTCTTGAGTCCCATAAATGCAACTTCTGCTTGAGAGGACCAAGAGAAAGGCACGTGGGGTGAGGTGAGAGCATGAAGTGGTGCAGCAGTGACACTAAAGTTCGGGATAAACTTCCTAATAAAATTAGCAAACCCAAGGAACCCCTAAAGTCGCTTACGACTGGAGGGTGTAGGCTAGGTGGCCACAGCACTGATCTTACTCGGGTCCATCTGTGTACCAGCAGGTGATACAACATAACCAAGGAATTGAACAGTGTTAGCATGAAATTCACATTTCTCAGCTTTCACAAACAGATCATTCAGGAGCAAACGTTCCAGCACCTGGTGGACCTGCTGCACATGGGAAGTCTCGGCTGGAGAAAAAATTCAAAATGTCATCAAAGTACACAAACATAAATCTGTTCAGCATGTCCCATAATACATCATTAACCATGCCTTGAAAAGCTGCTGGAGCATTAGTAAGACCAAACGGCATGACCAAATATTCATAATGACCACTGGGCGTGTTAAACGCAGTTTTCCATTCATCCCCCTCCCTTATCCTCGCCAGATGATAAGCATTTCTAAGACCTAACTTAGTGAATACTTTAGCGTCTTTTAACAGTTCAAATGCGAGGAGATAAGAGGAAGAGGGTATCTGTTTTAACAGTAATGTCATTGAGTCCTCTGTAGTCAATGCAGAGCCGAAGTGTACCATCCTTCTTATCCGCAAAGAAGAACCCAGCTCCTGCAGGTGAAGAGGAAGGTCTGATGATCCCAGCAGCAAGGTCATCGTCAATGTACTTTTCCATGGCGAGCCGCTCAGGTGAAGACAAGATGACCCTTAGGAGGCGCTGTACCTGGCAGAAGGTCGATGCAGCAATCGTACGGTCTATGCGGCGGAAGAGATGTGGCCTTGGCCTTGTTGAACACCTCATTTAGGTAAAGATAACATGAGGGAACCTTGGTGAGATCTGGAAAATCCCCCTCCCTTGGCTGCCGGAGGGCGGTCCTGGAAGATCCCAGCAAACTGCTCCTTGACAGATCCTTCATAGACTCAGGAGAAGAACCTGGAATCTGAAAATGGATAGGCATATGGATGAGAAGGGAATGGAGGGTTATGGTATGAGTGCAGGCAGGTGGGACTAAGGGAAAAAAAGTTGTTCGGCAAGGACTTGTAGGGCCGAGATGGCCTGTTTCCGTGCTGTAATTGTTATATGGTTATATGGTTATAATCATGCAGATAGATGAGTTTACAGTTATTCCCCCAAGAAATTACTTCCCCAGTGCCCCAGTTCATGTGAGGATTATGGTAAGACAGCCAAGGGAGCCCCAAAACCAGAGGATGAAGAGGACAGTCGAGGAGATGAAAACTGATGGTCTCAAGGCGATTACCTGCCACGATGAGTTGAACAGGTTGAGTTCGGTGAATTACCCTGTACAGTAGGCGCCCATCCAGTGCACTAGCCTCCAGAGGATCTTGAAGCTGTTCACGTTCCAGCTTCAATTCATCAGCCAAGTGAATGTCCATGAAGTTCTCATCTGCTCCAGAATCAACCAAAGCCTGCAGGGAGTGCCACTGGGAATGCACCAACAATTGTACCGTCGAGAATTGACGAGAGGAACGGCTCCTAGGAGTGGTACAACTCACCAATGTCCTCTCTTTCATTGGTGAGCCTTGTCTTTTACTAACAGCTGTTCAACAAATGTCCCAGTTCACCACAGTAAAAACACCTCCCCTCCCGTTCCTCCGGGCTGAGTTTGGCTCGTCCCACCTTCATGGGCTCCTCCGAAGAGACAGGTGGCGCTGTAGGCTGACTGGAGACCGGCCGAGAGGGAAGAAGTCCCGACCGGAAGGCGAAGGGCGACGCTGCCGCCACGGCTGGGAGGAGGACCGAACTGCAGCCGATCTCCTCTCTCGCTCTCTTTCTCTGAGCCTAGCGTCAATCTGGACAGCCAGGGAAATCATAGACCCGAAGTCGGAAGGCAGGGTTAGTGGAGCCAACTGATCTTTGATAGCTTCAGACAATCCATTGCGAAAAGCATCCAACAAAGCAGCCTCATTCCATCCACTCTTAGCAGCAACAGTTCGAAAGTCAATAGCAAAATCCATAACTGAGCGATTACCTCGTTTCATGGAGACCAGGTTCTGTGAAGCCTCTCGGACAGGATTGGAGTGATCAAACGTGCGGGACAGAGCTTCCATGAACAGGACCGATGTCTGGCAAACAGGAGAATTCTGAGACCACTCCGCCGTGGCCCAAGCCTACGCTCTACCCGACAGGTGCGTGATGATAAAGGCTACACTTGAGCGTTCTGATGGAAAGGAAGCCGCTTGAATTTGGAAATGCAGTCCACACTGAATCAAAAAAGGTCTACACTTCTCCGATTCCCCCGGAAAGTGTTCCGATCTTGTCACGTGGACGAATGGAGACACTGCGGCAGCCGTGGCCATCGGAGCTCTTGGAGACACAGACAAGGAAACAGACTCAGCAGGCATGGGAGCCGCAGCAGGAAACAAAGAATTCAGCCGAGTAACCAGGTGTTCAAACCGAGAACTTAAAGCGTTCACCTGTGAACTGATGTCCGCCTGGAACTCCTGCTGATGCTCGCCGCGATCCCGGAACCCGGCGACGATCGAGGTGAGTTGACCCTCGTACACAGGTAAGCAAAAACAGAGGCAACAGTACAATCTAGGAGCAGGCAAAAAACAGTGGTCGAAAAACAGGCAATGGTCGAGATCACAAGGTCACAAGATTTCTAGACCTAGAACGAGGTGATACCAAGTAGCATACACAACGAACTGGCAATGAGAACTAAAACACAAACGGCTTAAATACAGACTAGCGGGGGATAACGAGACACAGGTGAAACACATCAGGGCGGGGCCAACAATCACATGAGGGTAAACGACCTGACAAGAAATGGGACCTGAAACAAGAGGAGATGTGAGACACCAGAATAAAAAAAGAAAGCAAACTCTAATACTAAAAACCAATAAGAAACAGAAACTAGATCAAACGCGAGACCTGAGAAACATCGCACAATACACACACACACACATCCAAGATCAGAGTATAAAGATCATCACAAGTTTCCTGTGTAAATTAAGAAGTGACAAGAAAGTAAAATGTGTTATTTTAAGGTACAATATAAAAAACAGTATAAATTAAGGTTCAACAGGCAAGAAAATGGTGTAATTTCAAGGTACAATTATCAACAATTTTCTGGACCCCCATCTCTCTAACTCTTTTTTCATTTTCTCTCTGTCACATACCTGATGAATACAGAGGCCAGTGCGACAGGGCTGTAGTCTTTAAGACCAGCAATCCTTGTATTTTTGGCTACAGGGACAACAGTGGAAACTTTGAAGCAGGCAGGGCCTGGTTAAAAAGCAACATTTTCCATTATAGAAACATAGAAAATAGGTGCAGGAGGAGGCCATTTGGCCCTTTGAACCAGCACCGCTTTTTATTGTGATCATGGCTGATCGTCCCCTATCAATAACCTGTGCCTGCCTTCTCCCCAAATCCCTTGACTCCACTAGTCCCTAGAGCACTATCTAACTCTCTCTTAAATCCATCCAGTGACTTGACCTCCACTGCCCTCTGTGGCAGCGAATTCCATAAATTCACAACTCTCCGGGCGAAAAAGTTTTTTCTCACCTCAGTCTTAAATCTTAAATGGCCTCCCCTTTATTCTAAGACTGGCCCCTGGTTCTGGACTTGCCCAACATTGGAAACATTTTTCCTGCATCTAGCTTGTCCAGTCCTTTTATCTATATTACTAAAAGTCTGATCTTGACCGCTTTTGGCCCACTGTGCTGCGATTTCAAAAAAAACGCAGCCACCTACAACCGTCATTTTTGGCCAACTTGCTCAGAGCCCTCCTCCGCCTTCCTGGACTGGAGGATCTTTCCCATCAATGACAAATCAGAGAGAAATTAAGTTACACAACTTGCCCATCACGCCAATTTAGGTTTGATAAGGCAATTTGAGAAGGAGAACGTTAAATCGGAAGTGTCAGTGATGCAGTTGAACAAAGGGGACTATGAAGGCATGAGAGAGGAGCTGGCCAAGGTAGACTGGAAAGGGATCCTAGCAGGAATGACGGTGGAACAGCAATGGCAAGAATTTCTGGGCATTAACCAGAAGATGCAGGATCATTTAATTCCAAAAAGGACAAAAGATTCTAAGAGGAGTAGGAGGCAACCGTGGCTGACAAGAGAAGTTAGGGATAGAACAAAACTAAAAGCAAAGAAGTATAACACAGCAAAGAGTAGCCGGAAGCCAGAGGATTGGGAAACTTTCATAGGGCAACAGAAGGAAACAAAACGGGCAATACGGGCTGAAAAGATGAAGTACGAAGGGAAGCTGGCCAGGAATATAAAGAAGGACAGTAAAAGCTTATTTAGATATGTTAAGGGAAAATGAATAGCAAAGTCAAATGTGGGTCCCTTGAAGGCAGACACGGGTGAAATTATTATGGGTAACAAGAAAATGGCAGAAGAGTTGAATAGGTATTTCAGATCTGTCTTCACTAAGGAAGACGCAAACAATCTCCAGAAGTACTGGAGGACAGAGGATCTAAGTGGATAGAGGAACTGAAAGGAATTTGCATCAGGCGAGAAATAGTATTGAGTGGGCTAATGGGACTGAAGGATGATAAATCCCCTGGGCCTGATGGTCTGCATCCCAGGGTCCTCTGGGAGGTGGCTCTAGAAATAGTGGAAGCATTGGTGATCATTTTCTAATGTTCAATAGATTCAGGATCAATTCCTGTGGATTAAAGGATAGCTAATGTTATCCCACTTTTCAAGAAAGGAGCAAGAGCGAAAGCGGGGAATTACAGACCAGTTAGCCTGACTTCGGTGGTGGGACAGATGCTGGAATCAATCTTTAAAGAGCTAATAATGGGGCATTTGGATAGCAGGAAAAGGATTAGTCCAAGTCAACATGGATTTATGAAATGAAAATCATGCTTGACTAATCTTCTGGAATTTTGGGGGGATGTGACAAGCAAAATGGATGAAGGGGAGCCAGTGGATGTTGTGTATCTAGACTTTCAGAAAACCTTTGATAAGGTCCCGCACAGGAGACTGGTGACTAAAATTAGAGCACAGGGTGTTGATGTGGATAGAAAATTGGTTGGCAGACAGGAAGCAAACAGTAGGAGTGAACAGTTCCTTTTCAGAATGGCAGGCAGTGGCGAGTGGAGTGCCACAAGGCTTGGTGTTGGGGCCGCAACTGTTTACCATATATATTAATGATTTGGAAGAGGGAATTAGGAGCAACACTAGCACATTTGCGGAAGAAAAAAAGCTGGGTGGCAGTGTGAACTGTGAAGAGGATGTTAGGAGGTTTCAGGGTGACCTGGACAGGTTGAGTGAGTGGGCAGATGCGTGGCAGATGCAGTATCTATATTACTAAAAGGCTGATCTTGACCACTTTTGGCTCGCTATGGTGTGATTTCCGAGAGAGCGGCAGTCATTTTTGGCCACCTCGCTCAGAGCTCCCCTCCGCCTTCCGGGACCGGATGATTTTTCCCATCGATGAAAAATCAGAGAGATATTAATGTTTTTAAAAAATCCACATTCTCTCTGCTCCCCCCGCTGGCGGCAGGGAGGCGGGACTATAAAGCCCGGAAGTGTAGTTCTCACTCAGTCTCTGCCAGACCCAGGAAGTGAGAGGGTCACGGCTCTCTTGGCTGCGAATAACACTGAACGCACGTCGACTCAACGGTGAGTTTCCTTGATGCGGCTGTTGCCCAATTGTTTGCCTCGCCTTTTTAACAAGTTTCTGTTCACAAAATGAATTTTGGTTGTCGGGTGTCTGATGCCCAATTGTTTGACTCGCCTTTTAAAAAAGTTTATGGTCACAAAATGAATTTTCGTTGTTGGGTGGCTGTTGCACAATTGGTTGCCTTGGCTTGGCTTTTTAAATCATTGCAACAGTTGGCAAGAATCCATACGGCCCACAATGTCTATACTAGCCCTCTGGAAGCCAGTACCTTTGGCCCCCAACACCCATACTAGCACAACAGAAAGCCCCCCCCCCCCCCCCCCCCCCCATCCCCACTGGCGAGCAATATTGGAATTGGTGGAGAGGTGGAATATTGCGTTGGTGACCAGCCCTCCTGTGTGATGCTGGGACCCAACGCGTCCCACTAAGTCTAGTAATATAGATAAATGTGAGTTTATCCACTTTGGTGGCAAAAAGAAAGGGGCAGATTATTATCTCAATGGGGTTAGGTTAGGTAAGGGGGAGATGCAGCAAGACCTGGGTGTCCTTGTACACCGGTCACTAAAAGTTGGCATGCAGGTACAGCAGGCAGTGAAGAAATCTAATGGAATGTTGGTCTTCATAACAAGAGGATTTCAGTATAGGAGTAAAGAGGTTCTGCAGTTGTATAGGGCTCTGGTGAGACCACATCTAGAGTATTGTGTACAGTTTTGGTCTCCTAATTTGAGGAAGGACATCCTTGAGATTGAGGGAGTGCAGTGTAGGATCACGAGATTGATCCCTGGGATGGCGGGACTGTCATATGAGGAGAGGTTGAAAAGACTATGCTTATATTCACTGGAGTTTAGAAGGATGAGGGGTGATCTTATAGAAACTTATAAAAGGACTGGACAAGCTAGAAAAAAATGTTCCCAATGTTGGGCGAGTCCAAAACCAGGGGGCACAGTCTTAGAATAAAGGGGAAGCCATTTAAGACTGAGGTGAGAAAAAACATTTTCACCCAGAGAGTGTGAATTTGTGGAATTCCCTGCCGCAGAGGGCAGTGGAGGCCAAGTCACTGGATGGATTTAAGAGAGAGTTAGATAGAGCTCTAGGGGGCTAGTGGAGCCAAGGCAGGACAAATCAAAATAGGACGTACATGGTAAATGGTAGCGAAGTGAGGAATGCAGTTGAACAGAGGGATCTAGTGCATAGTTCCCTGAAAGTGGAATGTTATGTACATAGGGTGGTAAAGAAAGCTTTTGGTGTGCTGGCCTTTATAAATCAGAGCATTGAGTATTGAAGTTGGGATGTAATGTTAAAATTGTACAAGGCATTGGTGAGGCAAATTCTGGAAAATGGTGTACAATTTGCTCGCCAAATTTTTGGTAAGATGTCAACAAATTAGAGAGAGTACAGAGGAGATTTACTAGAATGTTGCCTGGGTTTCAGCACCTAAGTTACAGAGAAAGGTTGAACAAGTTAGGTCTTTATTCTTTGGAGCGCAGAACGTTAAGGGGGGACTTGATAGAGGTCTTTGATCGTAATCATGTCTCCCCCCCCACCCCCCCAAATATTGTTCCCAATGTCGGGGGAGTCCAGAACCAGGGGCCACAGTCTAAGAATAAAGGGGTAGGCCATTTACAACTGAGATGAGAAGAAACGTTTTCACCCAGGGTGTTTGTGGAATTCTCTGAAGACCAATTCACTGGATGAATTTTAAAGAGAGTTAGATAGAGCTCTAGGGACTAGCAGGGTCAAGGGTTATGGGGAGAAGGCAGGCACGGGTTACTGATTGTGGATGATTAGCCATGATCATCTTGAATGGCGGCGCTGATTCGAGGGGCTGAATGGCCTCCTCCTGCACCTATTTTCTATGCATTGTTGTAAATCCTGGCCGAAAAGGAACAGGAATAGAACCAACACTTAGCAGATGGTTCATGCATTGCTTGGCCGTGTTGGTCCAGTCTGTGTTTCAGTATAGACAAAGACAAGCTGCTGAATGGTGCCAGGAAGTCTAGGCCCCAGCTCAATGTGGCGGCTAAGAAATGTATTCATCTGTTGGTATGAATGAAATTCTTGCAGAGGATCTCCAAAGTAGGTTGTGAGACAGTTACCCTGTTATTTGTTGATTGGTCAAAAGTGTTGAGCATTGGCAGACTTGTTGTAGTTCCAGGGTAATTAAGTTAGATTCCCTCCAAAGTTTCTCCTGGAAACAATGTATGGGAGACTCTGTAATTGGGTTGGGGGACTGTCAATAATGTATTGATGTAATTAATATGTTTGATTGGATTGTAAAGAGACCACCTACATTGTTCGGCCCCTCAAGGTTCGTGGACCTATAAAAGGTGGCTCCATCTTGGATTGAGGTCGATCTTCTGGAAGAGCACTTGGGACTGCGAGACCTTTTGGAGTGTGTCTGCTTGCACGAGGCTGAAGGGCTTGGCCAGGCAGAGACAAGGATCGAACCCACGGTGGTTTAGGTATCGTATCGGGGAATCTGCTGTTCAATCTAAAAATAAAGATTAGGTGTTTCAGTGCATGAGTCAGTGTTGTTGACGGAACTAGACTGGGGGATAAGCTTTAGAAGAGCGTATTCACATTGTCTTTCCGCTGACTGGTTAAGGGCCTGTCCCACTAGCATACGATTGCATGCGTCTGGCGCGACCAAACGGAAGCGGAGTTCGTGCTAAGTTCGCGCTAAGTACACGCGTGACGTAATTTGCGTCATACTTACCAATCAGCTGGGCAAGAGGCGGGCCAACTGAATTTGGGCGTCGCATGGCATCGGGCAGTGACGTCATCACTCAACGCCATGCCGGGCGGTGACGTCATCGCGCAATGCCACGTGCTAGGCGTACGCCGTCAAGACGCTGCGTACGCCATCAAGACGCAGTTCCAAGATGCCCTCATTGCGCCTGCGGGCCGATAGGCCATTGGCGCGTGAAATTTTCGACAGTGCGGGATTTTTGGAGCCCCGCGCGATGTCGGGACCAGCCCCGCACAACTCCATATGCCTCCGCGCTTCAAAGTGGGACCGGACCCGTACGCCTCAAGCGACCACGTTTGGTCGCGCCAGATGCATGCAATCACATGCTGGTGGGACAGGCCCTTTAGCACGCGACAAAAGCTTCTCACTGCACCTTTGGTACATGTGACAATAAACTCAACTCAGCTCAAACTGATTTCTCTCCAGTCTTCCTATCCATAAATCGTCAAAGTGTCTTTTCCAATTTGGTATTGTTTATCCTTCTACAGCTTCCTCTGGCAGCTTGTTCCAGATATGGACTACCCTCTGTGTGAGCATGGTACCCCTGAGATCCCTCTTAAATTTCACCCCTCGCCTTAACCCTGTGCCCTCTAGTTTTAGAATCCTCCACCCTGGGGATAAGACAATGAGTGTCCACTTTATCCGTGCCCCTCATGATCTTGTACACCTAAATAATGTCACCACTCAACCTCCCCCGCTCCAATCAATAAAGTCCCAGCCTATCAAACCTCTCCCTGTAACTCAAGCGTACAAGCCCAGAAGAAGGGTCTCGAACCCGAAATGTCACGTATTCCTTGGCTCTGGATGCTGCCTGCCTGTCTCGCCGAGTTATTCCAGCACTCTGTGTGAAACATTCTGGTGGATCTCTTCTCCATCTGTTCCATCCTTCCCTGTAGCTGGGCCACCAGAACCACACACAGAACTCCAGCTGTGGTCTCACCAACTACTTGTACAGTGGGTCTTGGACTGCACCCCACTTTGTCAGTGTTACCCAAACACGGTCCCACCACAGGATGGGGGGGGTTGGGGGGGGGGGGGGGGGGTTGTACATGGGTGTGGGGGTGTAAGTGGGTGGGGAATGTATATGGCCTGGGAGGGGGGAGTTTGGGATCTGCATACACAAACCCATCCTAGGTGTCAGGGTCTAGGGGTGAGAACCGCTGTCCACCTGCAACAGGCACCCTAGGGTGCTGCTCTGGTTGCTGTGGTGCTGGGCAAGGGTGCTGGACTGGACATTGGCCACACTGTGCTGGGTTCTTCCCCTGTGGGGACACCATCCGTATTGTCACATGTGACAAGTCACGGTGACATTCTTTGCTTGCTGACCCACGTTATGCAAACAGTCGCTACAAAAGGGCGCTGACAATGTTATAAAGTCAACACAGTATCTGTGCACCGGGTCCCCCCCTACTTCCCCCCTCCCTCCTCCCCCCCCTCCCCCCCACTTCCCACTTCCCCCCCACCCCCACACTTCCCCCCTTACCCCCCTCCCTCCCACGTCCCCCTTCCCTACTTCCCCCTCCCCCTAAGACAGGTCCCCATTGTTCACCCACCCTCATGGCCAGGAGGTGACTGTTCATCGCCAAAGCTGTGAATGGCGGTGCTGGCTCAAAGGGCCGAATGATCTCCTGCACCTATTGTCTGTGCAAATGATCCCTTGTTTAAAAGGTCACGTTGCTCATTTTGCAAATGGTGTCCCCCCCCCCCCCCCCCAACGATGACGCTTAGAGTTGGATTGTGAAAGACTGAGCTGCTGTCGAGTTTGGTGTGAAATAGTGAAGGACTTTTAACTATTACTCCAGTGACATTTATTTTCAGTCAGTTGATTGGAAAGCTCTGTAATGAGAATGACTGTGACGTCTCACATCCACAAGAAACCCACAGGTTTCTGAATGCATTGGAGGCGATGAAGAAGTTTATTGGAGGGCGTTGCAGTAATCGATGCGGGATGTGACCAGAGCGTGGATGAGGACTTTTGTATTGTCTTTGGAGAGGGAGGGGCGGAGTCTGGAGATGTTGCGGAGATGAAAGTATGCAGAGCGTGTGATATTGCGGATGTGGGGGCCAAAGGAAAGTGTATTCTTAAACTGTGGCCCCTGATTCTGGACTCCCCCAACATCGGGAACATGTTTCCTGCCTCCAGCGTGTCCAAACCCTTAACAATCTTATATGTTTCAATGAGATACCCTTTTATCCTTCTAAACTCCAGAGTGCACAAGCCCAGCTGCTCTATTCTCTCAGCATATGACAGTCCCATCATCCCGGGAATTAACCTTTTTAAACCTACGCTGCACTCCCTCAATACCAAGAATGTCCTTCCTCAAATTAGGGGGCCAAAACTGCACACATTACTCCAGGTGTAGTCTCACTAGGGCTCTGTACAACTACAGAAGGACCTCTTTGCTCCTATATTGAAATACTCTTGTTATAACGGCCAACATGCCATTCGCTTTCTTCACTTCCTGCTGTTCCTGCATGCTTACTTTCATAGACTGATGAACAAGGACCCCCAGATCCTGTTATACTTCCCCTTTTACCAACTTGACGCCATTTAGATAGTAATCTGCCTTCTTGTTTTTGCAATCAAGGTGGATAACCTCACATTTCTCCATATTAAACGTCATCTGCCATGCATCTGCCCACTCACCCAACCTGTCCAAGTCACCCTGCATTCTCATAGCATCCTCCTCACAGTTCACACTGCCACCCAGCTTTGTGTCATCTGCAAATTTGCTAATGTTACTTTGAATCCCTTCATCCAAATCATTGATGTATCTATATTACTAAGTCTGATCTTGACCGCTTTTGGCTCACTGTGCTGTGATTTCCGAGAGAACTCTGCCACCTACGGCCGTCATTTTTGGCTACCTCGCTCAGAGCCCCCCTCCGCCTTCCAGGACCAGCGAATTTTTCCCCATAGATGAAAAATCAGAGATATTAATGTTTTTTTTTAATTGCCATTCTCTCTACTGCCCCTGCTGGTGGGAGGGGGGAGGGACTATAAAACCCAGAAGTCGTGTGCCTCACTCAATCTCTGCAAGATAGAGGAAGCCAGAGGGTCACGTGTCTCTGAGCTTTGAATAACACTGAACACGTCTACTCAACTGTGTGCCCTTAATTTTGTTTGAAAATGAAAATATGGTTGGTTTGAAGTAAACAGGCACTGCATGCAAATGGTTGTTTGGGGGGTTTGGGTTGAAGTAAAAAGGCACTGCGTGCAAATGGTTGTTTGGGGGTTTTGGGTTGAAGTGAAAAGGCACTGCATGCAAATGGGTGTTTGGGGGGTTTGGGTTGAAGTGAAAAGGCACTGCAGATGGTTGTTTGGGGGGTTTGGGTTGAAGTGAAATGCCACTGCATGCAAATGGGTGTTTGTCTAAACTTGAAAA
Organism: Leucoraja erinaceus; assembly: GCF_028641065.1. Taxonomy (NCBI): domain Eukaryota; kingdom Metazoa; phylum Chordata; class Chondrichthyes; order Rajiformes; family Rajidae; genus Leucoraja; species Leucoraja erinaceus. The sequence continues at coordinate 80,782 of NW_026576349.1, forward strand.
CTTCCTGTTTGCACTATATTGATTTTAGATAAATCGCTACCACTTACGGCTGTGATTTTTGGCCATTTTACTCAGTCCCCCTCTGCTCATCGGGTGCAGAGGATTCTTCCTATCAATGAAAAACAAAAGTGTTATTAGTGTTTAAGAAATGTTGTGAATCTCTCTCATGTCAATCATGAAGGCCAGGAAGGCCACACCTTTTCCGGTGGGAGGGAGAGGGATTATAAATCCTGGAAGTGTGGGTGTGGCTCAGTCTCTGCATGATGGGGGAGGAAGAGGTCACGACTCTGTCTGAGCTGTGAATCAACTGAACACACTGAATGTCTACTGAACTGTGAGTGTGCTGTTTTGTGTGGTTTTATGGTGGTTTTTATGGTGGTTTTTATGGTGGTTTCACCCTGCTTGAAATGGTATGAAACTGCATTTGAATGTGGTGGCCTTGCACAAAATGGTTTGAAACTGCATTTGAATGTTGTGTCGTTGCACCCTGTATGAAATGGTATTAAACTGCATTTGAATTTGGTGGCCTTGTACCCTCCTTGAAATGGTATGAAACTGCACTTGAATTTGGTGGCCTTGCACACTGCTTGAAGTGGTATGAAACTGCACTTGAATTTGCCTGCTTGAAGTGGTTAGAAACTGCACTTGAATTTGGTGGCCTTGCACCCTACTTGAAGTGGTAGGAAACTGAACCTGAATTTGATGTTGTTGCACCCTGCTTGAAGTGGTATGAAACTGCACTTGAATTTGGTGGTCTTGAACCCTGTTTGAAAAGGTAGGAAAATGGATTTGAATTTGGTGGCCTTGCACTCTGCTTGAAATAGAATTTCAAGGAATAACCGTGAGTCAACTGCCAGCCCACCAGCTGTGAGTGAGCTGCCAGCACCTCAGGCTTGAGGGACTGAGCTGCCACCCCAAGAATCCATTTGGCCCACAATGTCCATACTAGCCCTCTGGAGACCAGTAGTCCCTGCAGCCAACAACACCCATACCAGCGCTATGGAAAGCTCTCCCCCGACCCCCCCCCCCCCCCCCCCCCCCCCCCCCCCCCCCCCCCCCCCCCCCCCCCCCCCCCCCCCCCCACTGGCCACCAACATTGGAATTGGTGGAGAGGTGGAATATTGTGTGAACATGGGACCCAACTTAGTCCCAGCACCGAGCCTTGCAGTACCCCACTAGTCACCGCCTGTCATTCTGAAGGGACCCGTTAATCCCCACTCTCTGTTTCCTGTCTGCCAACCACTTCCCTATCCATGTCAGAACTCCACCCCCAATACCATGTGCCCTAATTGTGCCCACTAATCTCCTATGTGGGACCTTATCAAATGCTTTCTGAAAGTCCAGGTACACTACATCCACTGGCTCTCCCCTGTGTATTTTCCTAGGTACATCTTCAAATTCCAGACGATTAGTCAAACATGATTTCCCCTTCGTAAGTCCATGCTGACTTGGACCGATCTTGCTACTGCTATCCAAATGTGCAGCTATTTCATCTATTATAATTGACTCCAGCATCTTCCCCACCATCGATGTCAGGCTAACTTGTCTATAATTCCCTTCTCTCTCCCGCCTTTCAGAAAAAGTGGGATAACATTAGCTACCCTCCAATCCACAGGAACTGATCCTGAGTCTATAGAACATTAGAAAGTTATCACCAATGCATCCACGATTTCTAGAGCAACTTCCTTAAGTACCCTGTGATACAGACCATCAGGCCCGGGGGAATTATCAGCCTTCAGTCCCTTCAGTCAATCCAACACCATTCCCTGCCTAATGTGGATTTCCTTCAGTTCCTCTGTCACCCCAGACCCTCTGGCCACTACTATATCAGGAAGATTGTTTGTGTCCTCCTTAGTGAAGACAGATCCAAAGTACTTGTTCAACTCATCTGACATTTTCTTGTTCCCCATAATAAATTCACCTTCTTCGGTCTTCAAGGGTCCAACTTTGGTCTTAACTAATTTTTTTTCCCTTCACATACCTAAAGAAGCTTTTACTATCCTGCTTTATATTCTTGGCTAGCTTACCTTCGTACCTCATCTTTTTTCCCCGTATTGTCTTTTTGGTTATCTTCTGTTGTTCTTTAAACATTACCCAATCCTCTTGCTTCCCGCTCATCTTTTCTACGTTGTACTTCTCTTTTATTTTATACTTTCCCTGACGTCCCTTGTCAGCCACGGTCGCCCCTTACTCCCCTTGGAATCTTTCTTCCTCCTAGGAATGAACTGATCCTCCACCTTCTCTATTATTCCTAGAAACACCTGCCATTGTTGTTCCACTGTCATCCCTGCTAGTGTATCTTTCCAGTCAACTTTGGCCAGCTCCTCCCTCGTGGCCCCTTCGTCCCCTTTATTCAACTGCATCACTGACACCTCCAGAGCACTCACATAGATGAGGTAGAAGCTGCCCTCTCATCATGCTTAGACAACGTGACAAATTCCTAGGCCCCCTTCAGTCGTGGCTGACCATGGGTGTCTCCAGAGTGATATTCCCTATATGGAGGACGCCTTGACTTTGTTTAAAGTGGGGAGACTGGTGCACAGACAGCCACCCCATGCTCCTTGACAGACCCGGGTCAGGATCCAGTAGCATGGAGTCCAAGAGGACCAGAGACCCTTTTCTGCTGCAGCCTTCATCCGCCTTCCCAGCCGTTGTGACGCTTCACTAAGATCAGCCATCACCCTCCGCCTGTTCCACCGTCGAGGTCTTGCTGGCTCGAAGGGCTGAATGGCCTCCTCCTGCACCTATTGCCTATTGTCCATACCTGTCCTATCCATGCACCTGTCTAAATGTTTCGTAGCCATTGCGATAGTACCTGCCTCAACTACCTCCTGTGGCTGCTCGTTCCATACACGTACCACCTTTTGCATGAAAAGTTGCTCCTCAGATTCATATTAAATCTTTTCTCCCCTCTCCTTATCCCCGTGTCCACTGGTTCTCGATTCCCCTACACTGGGAAGGAGACTCTTTACCCAATCCATACCTCTCAAGGTTTAATAATCACGTCCGGTTTCAGTTCCGGCACTGTGCACATGGCAACCAGCAACATGACACATGGCACTGTACACATGGCAACCAGCCAACATGGCGCTGTGCACATGGCAACCAGCCAACATGGCACATGGCGCTGTGCACATGGCAACCAGCCAACATGGCACATGGCGCTGTGCACATGGCAACCAGCCAACATGGCACATGGCGCTGAGCACATGGCAACCAGCCATGGCAACCAGCCAACATGGCACATGGCGCTGAGCACATGGCAACCAGCCAACATGGCACATGGTGCTGTGCACATGGCAACCAGCCAACAGTCTTTTGCTGTATTTTTACTTATTTAATTCATATTTATTTTGTATGTTTTTGCGTAGTTAGTTAGTTTATTGCACCATGTGTGGTGGGGAAACTTTTTATCTCTTTCCTTTTTCAGCGTATCTCTGCACCAATCAGGAGCTGGTCTCTATGTTCACTACACCAGGAATCATTTGCTGGACCGACCACCCTGACCGGCTGGCTTCACCACCGTTACAGCAGAAATCCCCAAGGAACTAAGGAGGAAATACAGGGGATGCCGGGCGGGGGTAAAACTACGAGCGGAGGAAAGGAGGAACAAGCCATACTTGCCTTCCATCACAATGGGGAATGTGAGATCACTGGCTCACAAGATTTATGAGCTGCTGCACTAGTGAAGACCCAGAGTGAGTACCGTCAGAGCAGTGTGATGTGTTTCACAGAGACATGACTCCACGAGGACATTCCCCCAGTTCAACATGGATGGTGTGGTGTGGACCATGTATGGATGGTGTTCAGACTGGGCGGACAGGGACTGCAGACAGAGTGGCAAGTTGGAAACCAGGGGCCACAGTTTAAGATGTTGTTAGTGGCCATTTTCACTGCAGTCCCTGACACCCGTGTTCCCAGACAGACTCTCCCCCTGAATATCCCTGGTCCACTTGTGTTTAAGAAGGAACTGCAGATGCTGGAAAATCGAAGGCACACAAAGAAGCTGGAGAAACTCAGCGGGTGCAGCAGCATCTATGAAGCGAAGGAAATAGGCAACGTTTTGGGCCAAAACCCTTCTTCAGACCTTCTTCATAGATGCTGCTGCACCCGCTGAGTTTCTCCAGCTTTTTTGTGTACCTTCCCTGGTCCACTTCCTCTGCACTGACTTCACACAAGATGAAGTCCCTGGAGAGGTGGTGCTCACTCACCTGCGTCCCCTGGTTAAACCCTACCTGGACCCCCTGCAGTTCATTTATCAAACAAAGATGGGGGTTGAGGATGCCATCATCCACCTGCTCCATTGTTCCTATGCTCACCTGGATAAACCCGGAAGCATTGTGACAGTCATGTTCTTTGACTTCTCCAGTGCTTTTAACACCGTCCGGCCTGCACTGCTAAGGAACAAATAAACAAAGATGCGGGTGGATGCTCCATTGGTGTCCTGGATCAACTACCCGACTGGACGACCACAATATGTCAGGCTCGTACATGGTGGTGAGCAACACAGGGGACCCACAGGGGACGGTTCTCTCCCTTCCTGTTCACCATCTACATCTCAGACTTCTGATATAACTCTGTCTCCTGCCACCTGCAGAAGTTTTCAATTGACTCTGCAATTGTGAGCTGCATCAGTGAGGGGAGAGAAGCTGAATACAGAGGTGTAGTCAATGACAAACTCATCAGGAAGGCATTGACCAAAGTGTGAAGCATCCTGGACAATACAGCTCACCTCTTCCATGGTCAACCTGAGGAGCACCTTCAGCAACAGGCTGGTTCCACCAAGATGCAGGACAGAACGCTACAGGAGATACTTCTTCCCTGTGGCTATCAAACTGTACAATTCCTCCCCCTTCTGTTGTGGGGTAGACTAAGACTGACTCCCCTCCCCTCCCTCCCCAATCTTTGCACATCCCCAATCCTTTCCACTCATCACTTTAATTTCAGATTTCATGTATTTTGTGTTTTTATGATTGCTTGCAGATCAATTTCCCTCCTGGGATAAATAAAGTTATATCGTATCATATAGACCTCTATAAGATCACCCCTCCTCCACTCCAGGGAATAGAGTCCCAGCTTGCCCAACCTTAATCTCGACAGCTCAAACCATCAGGTCAAGGCAACATCCTTGCCAATCCTCTCTGCACCCATTCTAACTTATAAATGCGTATCCTGAAAGTCTTTTACCTAGTGGTCCAATTGATGCACTCCTATCTACATACAGAGTTAAGTCAGGGTTTGTCATGGGAATATCGGTCAAATCGTCCCCAACAGACCATCTTCTTTAATCACAAAAAGGCAGTCGTGCCCCGATTCTACTAGTTCCTCCAGTGGTTGGGCAAGAAAGGATGTCGGATTCACCAGGTCTATCTCATATTTATTCTGGCGGGCCAGAGTGAGGTGCTGAGTCTACAACTGTCCCAGCAGGGCCACAACTGAGTGAGAACTGTACACTGTTATATCTTGTTGCAGAGTCACATTGGCAGCTGATTGTAAACTGTTGGAAGTCGCAGTCAAAATCTGTGCATAAGGGATGTCCCCGTGCTACCGGATCATGTTTTAATGAGTAATAGGCCACTGGTCGATGTTTATCTCCATGTTTCAGAGTAAGGACCACAGTAAGGATTGTATAGTATAACTAGAACAGTCGGTCGCAGAGTGGCCTTCCTAATGCTGGTGCCTGTATCAGAGACTTTTTTCTTGAGCTTCCTCATTGAAACTCACCCTCCATGCTCGTGTATGGCGTCAGCTTTGTTAGTGTCCAGAGCAATGTAGGACATTCACTGTCGGCAATAGTTTACCACGCCAAGCCACTGTCTGTCTCGTGGTGCAGACAATTCACAGATCGGTTTGATTCGGCTGTTCTCCAGACCCTGCTCTGTTGTTGATTGTATCACACCAAGAAACTTCACCTTCTGCTGAATCATTAGCACCTTTGATTGGGAAACCACATATCCCAATGATGATAGATGAGTCAATAACTGAGTGGTATCTGCTGTTGCTTTGTTCATTCTGGCTGGCCACAAGCAAATCATCCACATCTTGGATGAGGGTGGAGCCACACTGAATGCTTAGGCTCTGCAACTGTTCTTGGAGACATCTGGAAAATAATGTTGGGGAATTCATAAACCCTTGGGGCAACCGAGTCCATGTAAACTGTTGTTCATTGTAGGTGAAGGTGAAGAGGTGCTGACTGTTCTGGTGCAAAGGTAGTGAGAAGAAGGCATGCTGTAAGTCCACTATTGAAAAGATCTGTGCCTTTTGCTTTTTGTCTCAAACCCAGGCACCTCTCTGCATTCTGCTATGTCACTGCTCAATAATTTTGGTAAATTTTCAGGTTATAAGATAAATCTTGGAAAAAGCAAACTGTTTCCCATTAACTATGAAGTACAACCCTCGGATCTTACCAACTTGCCATTCAACATTGAAAAAACAAGCTCTCATACATGGGCATTTCAGTTACGAGGAAATACAGGGATCTTTTCAAAGAGAATTTTATCATTCTGTTAAACCAGATCAAACAGATACTAACACAGTGGTCACCCTTGTCAATATCACTTGTCGGCCAGATAAATTTAATCAAAATGACCATTTTATCAAAATGATTATACCTTTTTCAGGCTTTACCGGTTTCTATCCCCAGGTCCTTCTTTGACCATCTTGACCGAGTTATTTCCTCCTATATATGAAGAACTAAGCAGCCTTGTCATAATAAGGCCCGCATTCAAAAAACCAAGGCTGCTGGTGGCCTGGCTCTCAAAAATTTTCGCTTTTATTACTGGGCTGCTAACCTGCGTTGCCTTGCATTTTGCACTTCAAATATTAAGGCTGACACACAGAAATTAATATCATATCTATATGGTAGTATTTTAAATATAGAACTACCATCGACAGAGGCACTTAGAGAAGATTGGGAACGAGAATAATGATAAAAATTACGAAAGAAACATGGGAAAAGTATTTGATATATATACATAAATGTTCGATTAATGCAAGACATAACTTAATTCAATTAAACATTTTACATAGACTATATTATTCAAAAACTAGACTGAATAAATTTTATCAAAATACGTCTCCCATTTGTGACAAATGTTTATCTCAAAATGCCACTATATCACATTCATTTGTTTCCTGCATAAAACTTCATAAATTCTGGTGCGATATTTTTGATATATTAACAAAATTATTCAAGATAAAAATGGAGCCTAACACTGAAATTATTATACTTGGACTAACGGGAGATGGGAATAAATTGCACACATTTCAAAATTCATTTTTTAATTATGGGTTAATAATAGCAAAAAAACATACTTCAATTTTGGAAAAATACACCCATACCAACGCTGAAAATGTGGATTATAAATATGTTGGACACAGCACATCTTGAAGAAATGCGATTCCTCATAACAGATAAACGAGACCAATTCTTTACGAGTTGGTCTCCATTTATTGATTTTGTGGAAGCATATGGTGCAACAAAATCGTAAAAACCAACTGTTTCAGGACTGGTTGATCTCTCTGTAGACTTTGGAAATCTACTTCATTATCCACAACACCACATATCTTAGTATCATCTGCATACTTACTAATCCAATTTACCACACCATCATCCAGATCATTGATGTACATGACAAACAACAGTGGACCCAACACAGATCCCTGAGGCACCCCACTAGTCACCGGCCTCCAACCTGACAAACAGCCATCTGCCTTTACTCTCTGGCATCTCCCATTCAGCCACTGTCGAATCCATCTTGCTACTCCACCATTAATACCCAACAATTGAACCTTCTTAACCAACCTTCCATGAGGAACCTTGTCAAAGGCCTTACTAAAGTCCATATCGACAACATCCACTGCTTTACCCTCATCAACTTCCCTAGTAACCATATAACCATATAACAATTACAACACGGAAACAGGCCATCTCGGCCCTACAAGTCCATGCCGAACAACTTTTTTCCCTTAGTCCCACCTGCCTGCACTCATACCATAACCCTCCATTCCCTTCTCAACCATATGCCTATCCAATTTATTTTTAAATGATACCAATGAACCTGCCGACACCACTTCCACTGGAAGCTCATTCCACACCACTACCACTCTCCGAGTAAAGAAGTTCCCCCTCATGTTACCCCTAAACATCTGTCCCTTAATTCTGAAGTCATGTCCTGTTGTTTGAATCTTCCCTATTCTCAAAGGGAAAAGCTTGTCCACATCAACTCTGTCTATCCCTCTCATCATTTTAAAGACCTCTATCATGTCCCCCCTTAACCTTCTGCGCTCCAGAGACTAAAGACCTAACTTATTCAACCTATCTCTGTAACTTAGTTGTTGAAACCCAGGCAACATTCTAGTAAATCTCCTCTTTACTCTCTCTATTTTGTTGACATCCTTCCTATAATTTGGCGACCAAAATTGTACACCATACTCCAGATTTGGCCTCACCAATGCCTTGTACAATTTTAACATTACATCCCAGCTTCTATACTCAATGCTCTGATTTATAAAGGCTAGCATACCAAAAGTTTTCTTTAACACCCTATCCATATGAGATTCCACCTTCAAGGAACTATGCACGGTTATTCCCAGATCCCTCTGTTCAACTGTATTCTTCAATTCCCTACCATTTACCATGTACGTCCTATTTTGATTTGTCCTGCCAAGGTATAGCACCTCACATTTATCAGCGTTAAACTCCATCTGCCATCTTTCAGCCCATTTTTCCAAATGGCCTAAATCACTCTGTAGACGTTGGAAATCCTCTTCATTATCCACTACACCCCCTATCTTGGTATCATCTGCATACTTACTAATCCAATTTGCCACCCCTTCATCCAGATCATTGATGTACATGACAAACAACAAAGGACCCAACACAGATCCCTGAGGCACCCCACTAGTCACCTGCCTCCAATCCGACAAACAGCCATCCACCATTACCCTCTGGCTTCTCCCATTCAACCACTGTTGAATCCATCTTGCTATTCCGGAATTTATACCCAACAGTCTAACCTTCTTAACCAACCTTCCATGAGGAACCTTGTCAAAGGCCTTACTAAAGTCCATATAGACAACATCCACTGCTTTACCTTCGTCAATTTCCCTGGTAACCTCTTCAAAAAATTCAAGAAGATTAGTCAAACATGACCTTCCAGGCACAAATCCATGTTGACTGTTCCTAATCAGACCCTGTCCTCTTGTTTGAAGTCATGTCCTCTTGTTTGAATCTTCCCTATTCTCAAAGGGAAAAGCTGATCCACATCAACTCTGTCTATCCCTCTCATCATTTTAAAGACCTCTATCAAGTCCCCCCTTAACCTCTGCGCTCCAGAGAATAAAGACCTAACTTATTCAACCTTTCTCTGTAACTTAGTTGTTTAAACCCAGGCAACATTCTAGTAAATCTCCTCTGTACTCTCTCTATTTTGTTGACATCCTTCCTATAATTGGGCGACCAAAATTGTACACCATACCCCTAGATTTGGTCTCCCCAGTGCCTTGTACAATTTTAACATTACATCCCAGCTTCGAAACTCAATGCTCTGATTTATAAAGGCTAGCATACAAAAAGCTTTCTTTACCACCCTATATATATGAGATTCCACCTTCAAGGAACTATGCACGGTTATTCCCAGATCCCTCTGTTCAACTGTATTCTTCAATTCCCTACCATTTACCATGTACGTCCTATTTTGATTTGTCCTGCCAAGGTGTAGCACCTCACATTTATCAGCATTAAACTCCATCTGCCATCTTTCAGCCCATTCTTCCAAATGGCCTAAATCACTCTGTAGACTTTGGAAATCCTCTTCATTATCCACAACACCCCCTATCTTGGTATCATCTGCATACTTACTAATCCAATTTACCACACCTTCATCCAGATCATTGATGTACATGACAAACAACAAAGGACCCAACACCGATCCCTGAGGCACCCCACTAGTCACCTGCCTCCAACCCGACAAACAACCATCCACCATTACCCTCTGGCATCTCCCATTCAGCCACTGTTGAATCCATCTTGCTACTCCTGCATTTATACCCAACAGTTGAACCTTCTTAACCAACCTTCCATGAGGAACCTTGTCAAAGACCTTACTAAAGTCCATATAGACAACATCCACTGCTTTACCCTCGTCAATTTTCCTAGTAACCTCTTCAAAAAAATATTTCTGTCATAGCCCCTGCTATTTCTACACTAACCTCCCTCAATGTCCTAGGGAATATCCTGTCCGGACCTGGAGACTTATCCACTTTTATATTTTTCAAAAGTGTCAGTACTTCTTCTTCTTTGAATCCCAAATTTTCCATAGCTACTCTACTTGTTTCCCTTACCTCACATAATTCAATATCCTTCTCCTTGGTGAATACCGAAGAAAAGAAATTGTTCAATATCTCCCCCATCTCTTTTGGCTCTGCAGATAGCTGTCCACTCTGTCTCTCTAATGGACCAATTTTATCCCTTGTTATCCTTTTGCTATTAATATAGCTGTAGAAACCCTTTGGATTTACTTTCACCTTACTTGCCAAAACAACCTCATATCTTCTTTTAGCTTTTCTAATTTCTTTCTTAAGATTCTTTTTACATTCTTTATACTCCTCAAGCACCTGATTTACTCCATGCTGCCTATAATTATTGTAGATCTCTCTTTTCCCCGAACCAAGTGTCCAATTTCCCTTGAAAACCATGGCTCTTTCCAATTTTTACTATTTCCTTTCAACCGAACAGGGACATAAAGATTCTGTACTCTTAAAATTTCCCCTTTAAATGTCCTCCATTTCTCTTCTACTTCCTTCCCATAAAACAAAATTGTAACGGATATAGCTTGGACCCAATAGCAGCACAGAATCAGGCAGGTATAGTTGTTAATGAACTTTATTACAAAACTGTAACACAGAGTAGTAACACAGGAATGGGTACACGGTACTCACACAGAGGCTCAGGATTGAGCGAGGGTTCCGAAGAGGGGCAGACAGGAGACGTAGTCGGGATAGCGGAAAGTCTGGTAACCAGGAGATCCAACACACGATGCAAACAAACCAACGAGGGACAGACGAAAGGAGAGTCAAAGCCAGGCAGGAAGTCGAGAAGTCGCCAGAGAGTCTTGCATAAATGCTGAGAACAATTTGGCACTGTGTGAACGGTGAGGAGAGTCTATATATCGGGTTAATTGGTGATCAGAGGCAAGTGAGTGCAACAGGTGAGGAGAGTTGGGCTGATGAGAGGGGAGTGGCAGGCAGGCAGGTGAGGAGAAGGAGGGTCCGGTGGAAAAGTACTGGGAGGTGAAGTGGATGAGAATGAGGAGAGGGCAGACTGTGACAGAACCCCCCCCCCTCAAGGGATGGCTCCTGACGTCCCAAAAACAAAAAAAAACACAATAAGTAAAATAAACTCAAATCCCAGGCAGAGTTGGGTGGGAGGAGGGGGACCGGAGGAGGGCTAATATTCGTCTGAGACATCCATGTCCGCATCCTCCTCCATGGCATCAGAAGAAAGCTCCGTCTCGTCGTCACTGGGCGCCTCAGACGGAAGAGGGGACAGAGTCTCAGGGGCGGCGACCCCTCTAGGAGTGGCGGACTTGGACGGCTGGTCGGGAGGACGCCGGTGAAACTCCCTGATGATGGAGGCGTCCAGGATGTGTCGAGCAGGAACCCAGGACCTCTCCTCTGGACTGTAACCCTCCCCAGCGACGGCGGGAGCGCAGGATGCGGTGCACCGTAAATGCGGGGCCTCCGTCGATGAGATGAGGAGGTGGAGGAGGAGGGACTGCGGGGACCAGGGAGCTCTCCCGGACTGGCTTTACTCTGGACACGTGGAACGTAGGATGGACCCGCATGGAATGAGGCAACTTGAGCCGCACAGCCGCTGGGTTGATGACCTTCTGGATCTCAAAGGGACCGATGAACTTGGGCGCCAACCTCTTGGACTCCACCCTCAAGGGAAGGTCCTGGGTCGACAGCCACACCTTCTGGCCCGCGAGGTAGATGGGGGCCTGGGTGTGGTGACGGTTGGCAGCCGTGGCGTAACGGTCCACGGAGCGGAGAAGAGCCGCCCTGGCTTGGGTCCACGTCCTGCGGCAGCGACGAATGAAGGCCTGGACGGACGGGCAGGAAACCTCTTTCTCCAGCGCCGGGAACAGTGGAGGCTGGAAACTGTAGGCACACTGGAAAGGGGAGAGCCCAGTGGCCGAGCTTGTCAGGGTGTTGTGGGCGTACTCCACCCACAACAACTGCTGGGACCAGGAGGAGGGATGCTTGGACACCATACACCGCAGCGCCGTCTCCATCTCCTGATTCTTCCTCTCAGTTTGGCCGTTGGACTGGGGATGAAATCCGGACGTCAGACTCACGGTGGCCCCCACAAGCGTGCAGAACTCCCTCCAGAACACAGAGGCAAACTGGGGTCCCCGGGCGGAGACCACATCGACGGGGAGACCATGGAGCCTGAAGACGTGGAGTAACATGAGCTCGGCCGTTTCCTTGGCTGACGGAAGCTTGGGCAGGGGCACGAAGTGAGCCATCTTGCTAAATCTATCGACCACGGTCAGGATGGTGGTGTGACCACTGGATGGGGGCAGGCCGGTAACGAAGTCCAGGGAGATGTGGGACCATGGTCGATGGGGTACAGGCAGTGGAAGCAGATGACCCGCAGGAGCTTGGTGTGAGACCTTGTGCTGGTTGCAAACGGGACAGGCGTTGACAAACTCCTGAGTGTCCTCCTCCCGCGATGCCCACCAGAACCTCCATAGCACCATCTCCTTGGTCCGCTGAATGCCGGGATGACAGGCGAGTCGAGAGCTGTGGGCCCACTGAACGACGTCGGACCACAGGGCAGAAACCACAAACAGGCGATCAGGAGGGCATGCGCTGGGTCCCGGCTGGTTCTCCAAGGCCGCCTTGACCTTCTCCTCCACTTCCCAGGTGAGGAAGGCAACCCTGTGCGAGGACGAGAGGATGGTGTTGGGGCCAGAGGCAGGCTCCTCCTTCGCCAAGAACTGTCGAGAGAGGGCATTGGGCTTCACGTTGCGGGGCCCAGGTCGGTAGGAGAGGGAGAAGTTGAAGCGGGTGAGGAAGAGAGACCAGCGGGCCTGACGAGAGTTGAGCCTCTTGGCTGACTGGAGGTATTCAAGGTTCTTGTGGTCAGTCCAAACCAAGAAAGGCTGCTCGGTTCCCTCCGGCCAGTGACGCCATTCCTCCAACGCCAACTTAACCGCCAACAGTTCTCGGTTGCCAATGTCATAATTCCTCTCAGCAGGGGTCAGGCGTCGGGAGAAGAAGGCGCATGGATGGAGCTTCTGCTGGGACAGCCTGCTGGGACAGAACAGCTCCCACCCCCACGTCGGAGGCGTCCACCTCCACCACGAACTGTCTCTCTGAGTCCGGAACTTGGAGGATGGGGGCCGAATTAAACCGTGTCTTGAGTGTCTGAAAAGCTTCGTCAGCCGCGGCAGACCACTAGAACGGAACCTTGGAGGAGGTGAGTGCCGTGAGGGGTGCGGCCACATACTGTAGCCACGGATGAACCGTCGGTAAAAATTGGCGAACCCCAGGAACCTTTGGAGCTGCTTGCGGGAGTCAGGAACAGGCCAGGTGGTGACAGCAGAGACCTTGGCGGGGTCCATCTTGATGTTCCCTTGGCCAACGATGTATCCTAGGAAGGACACTGACGGGGAGTGAAACTCGCACTTCTCAGTTTTAACGAAGAGTGAGTTCTCCAGGAGCCGATGTAGAACTGCCTGGACGTGGTGTACGTGTTCCTCCTTGGTCCGTGAAAAGATGAGGATGTCATCAAGATAGACGAACACGTACTTGTTTAACATGTCCCTGAGAACGTCATTGACCAAAGCCTGGAAAACGGCCGGGGCGTTGGTGAGGCCAAAGGGCATCACCAGGTATTCATAATGTCCCGTGGGAGTGTTGAAGGCGGTCTTCCACTCATCTCCCTCTTTGATGCGGACCAAGTGGTAGGCGTTGCGTAGATCCAACTTCGAAAAGATGATGGGCCCCTCCAGGAGCTCGAAAGCAGAGGAGATGAGTGGGAGAGGGTAGCGATTCTTCACCGTGATGCCGTTGAGCCCCCGGTAATCTATGCAGGGACGCAGAGATTTGTCCTTCTTCTCCACGAAGAAGAACCCAGACCCAGCAGGAGACGAGGAGGGATGGATGAGACCAGCAGCCAAGGAATCGTTTATGTATTTCTCCATGGCGCCTCTCTCAGGGGCGGACAGGGAGAAAAGGCGACCCCTAGGAGGAGCAGAACCAGGCAAGAGGTCTATGGCGCATGAGGAGGAAGATGTGGGCTGATGAGGTGGAAGGGAGGTGGCCCTAGACTTGCTAAAAACCTCCCCAAAGTCATGGTACTCGGCTGGGACCCCCGTCAGATCTGGAGCAGAACTGGAGCAGGTGGCCGGTTGAGGAGCTGAGGCTTGCTTCAGGCACACTTGGTCGCAGGAAGGGCTCCAACCCAAGATGACCCCCGTCCTCCAGTCGATGTTGGGGTTTTGTCGCCGAAGCCAGGGGTAACCCAGGATGAGGGGAAGACGGGGAGACTGCAGGATGTGGAACTGGATGGTCTCATGGTGATTACCAGACAGGAGCATGCGCACTGGGACCGTCTGGTGAGAAACAGTCCCCAGGAGATGGCCGTCGAGGGCGTTGGCGGGAACAGGTTTAGGCAGGGGAACACATCTGATGCCTAGCGGGCGGGCTAGTTCCATGTCCATAAGATTAATGTCACAACCAGAGTCTATGAAGGTGGCGAGGGTGTGAGAACCATCAGACAACAGCAGACGGGCATGACAAAGAGGGCGGCGGGCAGAGGAAAGTTCAGAGGTTCGACTCACCAGTAATTCCTCCGCTACTGGTGAGTCTGGCCTTTTACTGGACACTTGGAGATGTAGTGACTCTGTCGCCTCTCCCGACGTCTCGCCAGGATGCGTCGGTCCAGACGGGTCGTTAGCTCGATAAGCCCATCCAGAGAAGAAGGAAGGTCGTGGGACACCAACTCATCCTTGATATAGTCATTCATGCCCAGCAAGAAAGCGTCACACTGGGCCGGGGCGTTCCAATCACTCTGATGGGCCCTGGTGCGAAAGTCGATGGCGAAGTCAGCGACGCTCTGGTTCCCCTGGCTCATCCCCAGCAGACCTCCCGCAGCGTCCGGACCCATCAAAACCTCACTGAACACCTTGCGAAGCTCCGCGGCAAAGGCCTGGAAAAAGGAGCAAGCCGGCGTGCGTTGCTCCCATTCAGCCATTCCCCACAGCCGAGCTCTGCCAGTCAGGTGATTAATGGTAAATCCCACTCTCGCCGCTTCCTGGGCGAAGGTGTAGGGCTGTAGGGCGAAGAGAATGGAACAGTTCGTGATGAATGGGTTGCAGCCCTCCGGGTCTCCAGCGTAGCGCTCCGGGGTTCCCACCCGGGGCTCAGGTGAGGGTCCTGGCGGACTGGGAGCTGGTGCTGTCGGAGCCGGAGGCGAAGCATGGGGTGTAGCCTGGGCGAGGGTAGCCATCAGCTGTTGGACCTGGGTGGCTAGTGCAACCAATGCTTGCTCTTGGTTTGACACAGCCTGTCGAACCTCAAAGTTGGAGGCAGTGAGCATAGCTTCGTGCTGCAGGAGCATTTGCTCAATCCTCTCGAAGCGGTTTGACGGAGACGTTGTGTGCGCTGAGTCCATTGTTGGCCAGATTGTACTGTAACGGATATAGCTTGGACCCAATAGCAGCACAGGTTCAGGCAGATATAGTTGGTAATGAACTTTATTATGAAACTGTAACACAGAGTAGTAACACAGGAATGGGTACACCGTACTCACACAGAGGCTCAGGATTGAGCGAGGGTTCCGAAGAGGGGCAGGCAGGAGACGTAGTCGGGGTAGCGGAAAGTCCAGTAACCAGGAGATCCATCACACGATGCAAACAAACCAGCGAGGGACAGATGAAAGGAGAGTCGAAGCAAGGCAGGAAGTCGAGAAGTCGCCAGAGAGTCTTGCATGAATGCTGAGAACAATCTGGCACTGTGTGAACAATGATGAAAGTCTATATACCGGGTTATTTGGTGATCAGAGGCAACTGAGTGCAACAGGTGAGGAGAGTTGGGCTGATGAGAGGGGAGTAGCAGGTGAGGAGAAGGAGGGACCGGTGGAAAAGTACTGGGAGGTGAAGTGGATGAGAATGAGGATAGGGCAGACTGTGACAAAAATGTCCCAGTTCACTCCTTTTAAATCCTTATGCATCTCATCAAAGTTAGCCTTTCTCCAATCAAAAAATCTCAACCCTAGGTCCAGTTCTGACCCTCTCCATAATTATATTGAAACTAATGGTATCGTGATCACTGGAACCGAAGTGCTTCCCAACGCATACCTCCGCCACCTGACCTGTCTCATTTCCTAACAGGAGGTCCAGCACTGTCCCTTCTCTAGTAGGTAACTCTATGTATTGGTGCAAAAAACGATCCTGCACACATTTTACAAACTCCAACCCATCCTGCCCATTTACAGAATGTGTTTCCCAGTCTATGTGTGGAAAATTGAAATCTCCCACAATCACTACCTTGTGCTTACTACTAATATCTGCTGTCTCCTTACATATTTGCTCTTCCAATTCTTGCTCCCCATTTGGCGGTCTATAATACACCCCTATAAATGTTGCTACACCTTTCCCACTTTTCAGTTCCACCCAAATAGCCTTCCTAGACAAGCCCTCTAATCTATGCTGCCAAAGCACTGCTGTAATATCTTTCATGACAAGCAATGCAACACCTCCACTTCTTGCCCCTCCAATTCTATCACCCCTGAAGCAAAGAAATCCTGGAATATTTAGTTTCCAATCACAGCCCTCCTGCAACCATGTTTCACTGATCGTCACATCATACTTCCAGGTGTCAATCCAGGCTCTAAGCTCATCTACCTTTCTTACAATGCTCCTAGCATTAAAATATACACATTTAAGAAACCCACCGCCTCTTATTCTTTGTTTATTATCTTTTTCTTCTTTCTCCCCTACATTTTGGGTCCAAGTGCTTCCCTTCTCTGCCTCCTGCCTCACACACTGTCTACTAAATGCTTGATCATCAAGCACAGTTTAACAGTCTACCCATTCATTTATCGTGGATTATTGTTGTGACAGGCTGATATTTGCATATGCTCACTGGCAGTGACAGGGGAGGGATTATTTTTGGTATCTCATTTTTCTTTTATTGTTGTTGCTTGTTATATGTTAGCTTACGTTGTTTTTTATTTATTCTTTTCGTAACAAATGGACAACTTTGCACTTTGTTATGTCCTGAAAACTAAATAAAAAAGATTTTGTTTTAAAAGAAAAGATCTATGCCTGTGATGGGATCTGGGCTAAAATGTGATCTGGATTAGGCACCACAGCATGGAATGGTTCCACTATGGCATTAATGGACCTCAAATCCTGAACCAATCTATATTGATTCAGTTTCCCTGCTTTGAGTACTGCGAGGATAGGCATATTACAGGATTGGCATTAGACCAGGATGCCCTGTTGCCCTGGATTAATTTATCATTGCTTGTTATTGCCTGCTACTTCAGTGGGCACTGTCGTATAGAAGGCAGTGCTACATTTTTCTGGAGAGCTACCTGGATGGGATCAATCTCAAGACATCCTACCTGAGTCGGGACTTCTGCCCACACCTGTGGATCCACATACGCTGTTACCTCACTCCCCAGATTATGGCGTAGCTGCGTAGTAACCCTCCTTGGTGACTGATAACATCGAACAGTACAATTATTAGGCAATTCTTGTTCATGGCTCGTGTTGGGATCCGCCAAGCTGACTGCTTAATAAAACCATCGCTCCTAAATCCTTTGCATGAGATGGGAAGTTCACTTTCTTTGTTATATGCGGGGCAACCTCATAGTCCTGCTTCCACAATTCCGAGGGCACCTCAGCATACTCTGCTGTACCTGTGGTGATCACAAACTGATGCTGTACTGCCTCGTTAATTTGACTGGCATAGAGATGGGTGATTGACATTGGAGATGGGGTATTGACATGTAAACCAATGCTTGTCAATCACTACATTTCTGATCTGATCCACGCCGGGTGTTCACTATGTCTTCTGGTGCTCTCTGGAGCGCAGAAGGTTAAGGGGGGACTTGATAAAGGTCTTTAAGATGATGAGAGGGATAGACAGAGTTGATGTGGACAAGCTTTTCCCTTTGAGAATAGGGAAGATTCAAACAAGAGGACATGACTTCAGAATTAAGGGACAGAAGTTTAAGGGTAACATGAGGGGGAACTTCTTTACTCAGAGAGTGGTAGCTGTGTGGAATGAACTTCCAGTGGAAGTGGTGGAGGCAGGTTCGATTTTATCATTTAAAAATAAATTGGATAGGTATATGGATGGGAAAGGAATGGAGGGTTATGGTCTGCGTGCAGGTAGATGGGACTGGGGGAAAATAATTGTTTGGCACGGACTTGTTGGGCCGAGATGGCCTGTTTCTGTGCTGTAATTGTTATATGGTTATATGGTATATATGGAAGGTAGTGCATCCGTGGATAACAAGGGAAATCAGGGATAGTATCAAAACAAAAGATGAAGCATACAAATTAGCCAGAAAAAGCAGCCAACTGGGAGAAATTCAGTCCAGCAGAGGAGGACAAAAGGCTTAATTAGGAAAGGAAAAATAGGTT
This sequence comes from Leucoraja erinaceus, assembly GCF_028641065.1. Lineage (NCBI taxonomy): Eukaryota > Metazoa > Chordata > Chondrichthyes > Rajiformes > Rajidae > Leucoraja > Leucoraja erinaceus. Next base: position 99,450 of record NW_026576349.1, read on the forward strand.
ATGAAAGAACACTGGCAGGGAACATAAAAACTGACTGCAGGTTCGTTGGTATCATTTTAAAATAAATTGGATAGGCATATGGATGAGAAGGGAATGGAGGGTTATGGTATGAGTGCAGGCAGGTGGGACTAAGGGAAAATAATTGTTCGGCACGGACTTTTAGGGCCGAGATGGCCTGTTTCCATGCTGTAATTGTTATATGGTTAAATCTTGGCAGGACAAATCAAAATAGGATGTACATGGTAAATGGTAGCGAATTGAGGAATGCAGTTGAACAGAGGGATCTAGGAATAACTGTGCATAGCTCCCTGAAGGTGGAATCTCATGTAGATAGGGTGGTAAAGAAAGCTTTTGGTATGCTAGCCATTGGTGAGACCAATTCTGGAGTATGGTGTACAATTTTGGTCGCCCAATTATAGGAAGGTTGTCAACAAAATAGAGAGTACAGAGCAAATTTACTAGAATGTTGCCTGGGTTTCAGCAACTAAGTTACAGAGAAAGGTTGAATAAGTTAGGTCTTTAGTCTCTGGAGCGCAGAAGGTTAAGGGGGACTTGATATAGGTGTTTAAAATGATGAGAGGGCTAGACAGGGTTGACGTGGACAAGCTTTTCCCATTGAGAGTAGGGAAGATTCAAACAAGAGGACATGACTTCAGAATTAAGGGACAGAAGTTTAGGGGTAACATGAGGGGGAACTTCTTTACTCAGAGAGTGGTAGCTGTGTGGAATGAACTTCCAGTGGAAGTGGTGGAGGCAGGTTCGATTTTATCATTTAAAAATAAATTGGATAGGTATATGGATGGGAAAGGAATGGAGGGTTATGGTCTGCGTGCAGGTAGATGGGACTGGGGGAAAATAATTGTTTGGCACGGACTTGTTGGGCCGAGATGGCCTGTTTCTGTGCTGTAATTGTTATATGGTTATATGGTATATATGGAAGGTAGTGCATCCGTGGATAACAAGGGAAATCAGGGATAGTATCAAAACAAAAGATGAAGCATACAAATTAGCCAGAAAAAGCAGCCAACTGGGAGAAATTCAGTCCAGCAGAGAAGGACAAAAGGCTTAATTAGGAAAGGGAAAATAGTTTATGAAAGAAAACTGGCAGGGAACATAAAAACTGACTACAGGTTCGTTGGTATCATTTTAAAATAAATTGGATAGGCATATGGATGAGAAGGGAATGGAGGGTTATGGTATGAGTGCAGGCAGGTGGGACTAAGGGAAAATAATTGTTCGGCACGGACTTTTAGGGCCGAGATGGCCTGTTTCCATGCTGTAATTGTTATATGGTTAAATCTTGGCAGGACAAATCAAAATAGGATGTACATGGTAAATGGTAGCGAATTGAGGAATGCAGTTGAACAGAGGGATCTAGGAATAACTGTGCATAGCTCCCTGAAGGTGGAATCTCATGTAGATAGGGTGGTAATGAAAGCTTTTGGTATGCTAGCCATTGGTGAGACCAATTCTGGAGTATGGTGTACAATTTTGGTCGCCCAATTATAGGAAGGCTGTCAACAAAATAGAGAGTACAGAGCAAATTTACTAGAATGTTGCCTGGGTTTCAGCAACTAAGTTACAGAGAAAGGTTGAATAAGTTAGGTCTTTAGTCTCTGGAGCGCAGAAGGTTAAGGGGGACTTGATAGAGGTCTTTAAAATGATGAGAGGGGTAGACAGGGTTGACGTGGCCAAGCTTTTCCCATTGAGAGTAGGGAAGATTCAAACAAGAGGACATGACTTCAGAATTAAGGGACAGAAGTTTAGGGGTAACATGAGGGGGAACTTCTTTACTCAGAGAGTGGTAGCTGTGTGGAATGAACTTCCAGTGGAAGTGGTGGAGGCAGGTTCGATTTTATCATTTAAAAATAAATTGGATAGGTATATGGATGGGAATGGAATGGAGGGTTATGGTCTGCGTGCAGGTAGATGGGACTGGGGGAAAATAATTGTTTGGCACGGACTTGTTGGGCCGAGATGGCCTGTTTCTGTGCTGTAATTGTTATATGGTATATATGGAAGGTAGTGCATCCGTGGATAACAAGGGAAATCATGGATAGTATCAAAACAAAAGATGAAGCATACAAATTAGCCAGAAAAAGCAGCCAACTGGGAGAAATTCAGTCCAGCAGAGGAGGACAAAAGGCTTAATTAGGAAAGGGAAAATAGGTTATGAAAGAAAACTGGCAGGGAACATAAAAACTGACTGCAAAAGTTTTTATAGATATGTGAAGAGAAAAAGATTGGTTAAAACAAATGTAGGTCCCTTGCAGTCAGAAACAGGTGAATTGATCATGGGGAATAAGGACATTACAGACCAATTGAATAACTACTTTGGTTCTGTCTTCACTAAGGAAGACATAAATAAACTGCCGGAAATAGCAGGGGACCAGGGGTCAAATGAGATGGAGGAACTGAGTGAAATCCAGGTTGGCCGGGAAGTGGTTTTAGGTAAATTGAATGGATTAAAGGGCGATAAATCCCCAGGGCCAGATAGGCTGCATCCCAGAGTACTTAAAGAAGTAGCCCCAGAAATAGTGGATGCATTAGTGATAATTTTTCAAAAACTCTTTAGATTCTGGAGTAGTTCCTGAGGATTGGAGGGTAGCTAATGTAACCCCACTTTTTAAAAAGGGAGGGAGAGAGAAAACGGGAAATTACAGACCAGTTAGTCTAACATCGGTAGTGGGGAAACTGCTAGAATCAGTTATTAAAGATAGGATAGCAGCACATTTGGAAAGTGGTGAAATCATTGGACAAATTCAGCATGGATTTATGAAAGGTAAATCATATCTGACGAATCTTATAGACTTTTTCGAGGATGTAACTAGTAGAGTGGATAAGGGAGAACCAGCAGATGTGTTATATCTGGACTTTCAGAAGGCTATCGACAAGGTCCCACATAAGAGATTAGAATACAAACTTAAAGCACACGGTATTGGGGGTTCAGTATTGATGTGGATAGAGAACTGGCTGGCAGACAGGAAGCAAAGAGTAGGAATAAACGGGTCCTTTTCACAATGGCAGGCAGTGACTAGTGGGGTACCGCAAGGCTCAGTGCTGGGACCCCAGCTATTTACAATTTATATTAATGATTTGGACGAGGGAATTGACTGCAACATCTCCAAGTTTGCGGATGACACGAAGCTGTAGGGCAGTGTTAGCTGTGAGGAGGATGCTAGGAGGCTGCAAGGTGTCTTGGATAGGCTGGGTGAGTGGGCAAATGCATGGCAGATGCAGTATAATGTGGATAAATGTGAGGTTATCTACTTCGGTGGCAAAAACAGGAAAGTAGACTTTTATCTGAATGGTGGCCGATTAGGAAAAGGGGAGATGCAACAAGGCCTGGGTGTCATGGTACGCCAGTCATTATAAGTAGGCATGCAGGTGCAGCAGGCAGTGAAGATAGCGAATGGTATGTTAGCATTCATAGCAAAAGGATTTGAGTATAGGAGCAGGGAGGTTCTACTGCAGTTGTACAGGGTGTTGGTGAGACCACACCTGGAGTATTGTGTACAGTTTTGGTCTCCTAATCTGAGGAAAGACATTCTTGCCATAGAGGGAGTACAGAGACGGTTCACCAGACTGATTCCTGGGATGTCAGGACTTTCATATGCAGAAAGACTGGATAGACTCGGCTTGTACTCGCTAGAATTTAGAAGATTGAGGGGGGATCTTATAGAAACTTGCAAAATTCTTAAGGGGTTGGACAGGCTAGATGCAGGAAGATTGTTCCCGATGTTGGGGGAGTCCAGAACAAGCGCTCACAGTTTAAGGATAAGGGGAAATCTTTTAGGACCAAGATGAGGAAAACATTTTTCACATAGAGAATGGTGAGTCTCTGGAATTCTCTGCCACAGAAGGTAGTTGAGGCCAGTTCATTGGCTATATTTAAGAGGGAGTTAGATGTGGCCCTTGTGGCTAATGGGATCAGGGGGTATGGAGAAAAGGCAGGTACAGGATACTGACTTGGATGATCAGCCATGATCCTATTGAATGGCGGTGCAGGCTCGAAGTGCCGAATGGCCTACTCCTGTACCTATTTTCTATGTTTGTATGTTTTCTATGAATTTGAGACCTTGTGGCCAGACTTTGAAAAAGGGTTTCGGCCCGAAACGTTGCCTTTTTCCTTCGCTCCATAGATGCTGCTGCACCCGCTGAGTTTCTCCAGCTTTTTTGTGTACCTTTGAAAAAGGGGAGTCTGATTGGTTGCCACTTCAGTGGGTGTGGCCAGACTTTGAGTGACGGGGAATCTGACCAATCACGATCTGGATCATGTCCAATCACAGCGTCCAGGATCCTGACTGACAGGTAATTGGACCATCCTACCCTGCAGCCTATCATTGTGAAGATCTATGGTAGAAGAAAAGATGCTGTAACGGGTTTTATTTCCAACTTAATTTTCTCATTTCAACAAGGCTTTCACAATTTAAAGACTTTATAATCACAATTGAGACATCAGTACTCCCAGAGCAATGCCTGAGCTAATAAAACATAGTGGCTTGTAAAACCTTTCTTGTAAATTTTTTGAAACCAAGTTTTTGGTGAGAAAAGAAAATGGTTTTGTCAGAAAAAGGGAAAGTAGATTACAAAGAGATGTCTTTGAAGTAAATATAGTATGAACTGCTTTTGTAAATGGCTTTTGTACATTCTGTTGTGTATGTGTATGGGTTCCTTTAAGAGACTGAAATGCATGGGGTAAATTATGTATAGGGTGATTTCACCAAATGTCAAATGAGCGTAGATCCCCCCTCACGTGACCGAAATTTTTAACTGGAGGACATATGTCACATCGGTACATGTTAGTGAATGGGGAAACACGCACTTTCCCACCCGTTAAAAACATGGAAAACGGCCGATTTTTGAGCTGTAATTTTCTGTGCTAGTCGGGGTGACCGTGAAGCACAGCAACCTAAATTTTCAGGCAAAAAAAAAGATAGAAAGTAAGGTAATTACAAGAGGGAGCTGAAGGTGGAAAACAGCGGAAGTGAACAGCCGACCTTTGCCGTGGAGATTTAAAGATCCAAAATATTGGGAATTATCGCGTTTGCTCGCTGAATTTCATCAAAAGTAAGGCATTATTAACACCCATATAGTGTGTGTGAGAGAACGAGAGACGGGGAGTGTGTGTGTGTGAGAAAGGGGGTGTGGGAGAGGGGGTGTGGGAGAGGGGCGGAGTAGACGTGGTGAGGGGGGAAGCTCTATATTTCTGTCAGGGAGGTTCTACTGCAGTTGTACTTGGTGAGACCACACCTGGAGTATTGCGTAGTTTTGGTCTCCTAATCTGAGGAAAGACATTCTTGCCATAGAGAGAGTACAGAGAAGGTTCACCAGACTGATTCCTGGGATGGCAGGACTTTCATATGAAGAAAGACTGTGGTGAGAATTTGGGTACAAGTAATGTATAAGTGGGGCTTTAAGGGACATTGATCAGGTAGCATTTGGAGTATTGCACACAGTTCTGGTCACTCCATTATATAACCATATAACAATTACAGCACGGAAACAGGCCATCTCGGCCCTACAAGTCCGTGCCAAACAACTTTTTTTCCCTTAGTCCCACCTGCCTGCACTCATACCATAACCCTCCATTGGTCCATTTCGCGTTATCGCGTTTGCTCGCTGAATTTCATCAAAAGTAAGCCATTATTAACTTAGTTTTGATGAAATTCAGTGAGCAAACGCGATAATTCCCAATATTTTGGATCTTTAAATCTCCACGGCAAATATCGGCTGTTCACTTCCGCTTCACGGTCACCCCGACTAGCACAGAAAATTTCAGCTCAAAAATCGTCCGTTTTCCATGTTTTTAACGGGTGGGAAAGTGCATGTTTCCCCATTCACTAACATGTACCAATGTGACATATGTCCTCCAGTTAAAATTTTCGGTCACGTGAGGGGGGATCTACGCTCATTTGACATTTGGTGAAATCACCCTATTGCCTTGGTGTAAATATGTTATTTTAATTCTTGTTGCTACGATAAAAACAAATCAGGTTTGACGTCTTTGATACCTGTGTTACACTTTGAAGTTATGTGGAATGCGTGTGTTTGGATCATTAAGAAAAAAATGTGCAAATGTGTTATTTGTTATAAATGTTTAAAGAGCTTTGTGTTTGAAACAATGGTTGTGTATGTTCCTTTAAAAAATGGCAATGTTTGGGGGCTTTAACATCGATCACCTCGAAGCAGCAGTTTGACTGTTTTTACAGCACTTTTTTTTCCACTGAGAATTCCAATGCGGTTCAGTGCTGTCAATTAAAGGGGAACACTCAGATTCTTCAGATTTGGAGTATTTAAATCAATTTTTTTTTTTTGCATTGTTTACTTCTGTGGTTCTAAATACTGAGTTTTGTGTAGGTCTACTGTGGACATTATTTTGATGTGCAAATTTTTTGTGAGAATTTAATTGTTTTGTGTGGAATATTTGGCCAAAATGAATCACAAGGCATGAAAGAGCTAATTGCTATTACACTGCTTGCTGAGATACTTCACAAGATCATGTGACTTGTATTTCTCTTTGGACAGGCTTTCTGGGATAGGACTTTTGCCTTCCATCACAGTAAGGAGGTGTTTGGAGATTCACTGTGCTGGATGTTGTGTGGAACTGTGTGTTTTGTTTTTGCTGTTATGACTGCAGGGAACGAAAAATTGTTCAAACTTTTGTTTATTTGAATTGTTTGAATGACAATAAAAGGAATTCAGCAGAGATTTTGTATGACCATCCACTGGGGGCAACATGGAACCAGAATACTCCAAAGGCTGTTCATTTTCATCACATGACAATGGAAATGACTAATTATATTTTATCGTTAAGGCATTGAAGGATGTACAATAGAACCACTATTTCTAAAATTGAACCGGGTACTTGTGTAATAATCAGGAATTGGATGAGGAAGAGACTGGACATTCAGTGGGAAAGGCATACCAGGTCCTTCTAACAACCCCTACCGCAGAAAAGGTGGAGGGGAGACATGTGTGGGTTCACATTCACCACAGTAAGATTGTCAATATGGTGCCTAAAAGATAAAGCGTTAACTTCTTTCTTTTAAGAAATCCCTTTCTAGGATAGATTGTGCTGGACATGTCGTTATTGTTCGCCTATCTTGGGACATTGATAGCCATCAGATCTGCGAGAAACCGAGCATGCCGATGTAACGCAATGTGATGGCAATGGTGGCATTGGCAGATTTGCAGGTGACGCAGGGCTGGGTGACTGCAAGCTGTGGGAAGGCTGCTATGAACTGAGGGTGACCACAGGCTACGTACCCACTGGTGGTGCGACTCAAGTGTGGAATTTCACCGACAGGCCCTCAATGATTAACTAATTATTATACACAGTAATGAACCCATGCCTTGCCAGGTCTGCATTCTAAGGTACAGGAAGCGCAGAGACCACCACCAGTTGAACACAGGGACGAGTTCATACAGTCAGACTACATACTGATAAGGCATTGGGACGGAAGGAATTGAATCTGTGGTGAACAGAACTGTACCAAGTGGTATCAACAACATCAACCGCCAAGAAGATTGAAGTTCACCATGTTGGATTAATCAGAATGCTTTATTGTCATTGCATGTCACATACGAGATTACTGTGTCTCTCCATTTAAAAGAACTTCAAACATTCACATACTCATACTTTTTACACTCCCTCCCTCCCCAAACCCACCCATGGATTCACATTTACATAAATTAACACTGTCTGCCACCCCCCCTCGTTCCCCATAACCCGCTCCCGAGACAGAGTTCAGTTCCAAGATTGCTGATGGGTAAAGGCTGTTCTGGCAGTGCGTGACTTTAAACAGTTCGGAGAACCAAGAAAGGATAGTGGGGCTATTGACCCTCTCTTATATTCTGGAGTTGGCCCTTATGGATTGGACTTGGGGAAATAATCTGTTTTCGTGTATGAGTTTTGAATTTTCCCTTTGTAATAATAAATGTATGCTGGTTGTGTACGCACATCCCATATAATGGTGGAGAAGGAATACCCCTCGTAACAATACCCCTTAACCTTACTGAAATTCTGGCCTTGCACTGGTTTTGCAATAAAAAAGCAACTAATGGATGCCTTCAGAATGGCAGACCCATATTTAAAGAATGGTATGTGGCCTCTTTTTAAGAGGATGGAAGGTAAATGAGACCAGGGTTTGGGAAATACCATGGCTTAAATTAGTGAATTGTCCCAGAGCCCAGTTAATACTACCTGTTGTTGTGACAGAAGAAGCAACGGAGTATACTTGAGGAACAGCACCTGCACCAAGGTTAGTGCAAATGGCCGCTGAGTCCAATACATGGGACGTATTTTGTATGTGGATTCTGGGGATGAGAAGAACTGGGAAAGGTTGATTAGGTCAACCTATAACTGAATGAGATGTTGTTATTTGTTGTCCCTCACGTGAGAACTGTGTAACATCTAACTGAATTGTATATTCCCGATGAGGGCGAAATGAAGTATATCAGAGTCAGAGCAATTCTGGATGATTGCTTTCCCCACTGTATGGGGACAGCCTGTCTATCACGGGAATTGATTAATATGTCCCCTGGATTGGATAAATTATTTAATTAAATGGTGGACATCTTTACCTACAAGTAAAAGGCCCTTTCATCCATTATGGCTGAAATGGATGCACTTTGTCGTATATCCCTATAGGATAACAGGAAGGACTTGTGCTATTATAGGGTGTGAATGCTGCACTTACACGCCTGATGAATCTTCTAACATTACAGATTTAGCAGCACATATTACTGCAGAAATAAAGACGATTACAGAGGTAGGGGAGGAAATGCATAACTTTAATAAAGGTGGACAATGGCCATTTAGCATGTTCGGAGGAATATGGGGAATGGTAATACATTATGGATCTATTGTACTGCTGATCATTATATTAATCTATGTACTGAAATGTCTGAAACCTTTACTATGTACTAACCAAGGACTGTAGTGTTATCATGTATATGATAAAAAAGGGAGGAATGAGTTAGTTATTAATTGATTGTTGTCATATTTAAGCTTTCCTGTGGTAAAAGGCCAATTGTAGTGCATGATGGGATTTGCAAAACTCCCATTGTGACAAGGGTTTTTTTAAACTTAAGTTGAATAGTTTGCAGCTCTCTTGCAAGGACTCTGTCTATAACCTCTTCTTTATGTAATTGAAGAGGTTAATCAGATAAGAAGGGGCCCAGAGGATGCCATTGGGGTAACTGGCTTTTGGCAATATAACCATATAACAATTACAGCATGGAAACAGGCCATCTCGACCCTTCTAGTCCGTGCCGAACACGTATTCTCCCCTAGTCCCATACACCTGCATTCAGAACATAACCTTTACCAATACCTTTCCCGTCCATATAACTATCCAATTTATTTTTAAATGATAAAAACGAACCTGCCCCCACCACCTTCACTGGAAGCTCATTCCACACAGCCACCACTCTCTGAGTAAAGAAGTTCCCCCTCATGTTACCCGTAAACTTATGTCCCTTAATTCTCAAGTCATGTCCCCTTGTTTGAATCTTCCCTACTCTCAGTGGGAAAAGCTTATCCACGTCAACTCTGTCTATCCCTCTCATCATTTTAAAGACCTCTATCAAGTCCCCCCTTAACCTTCTGCGCTCCAAAGAATAAAGCCATAACATGTTCAACCTTTCTCTGTAACTTAGTTGCTGAAACCCAGGCAACATTCTAGTAAATCTCCTCTGTACTCTCTCTATTTTGTTGACATCCTTCCTATAATTAGGCGACCAAAATTGTACACCATACTCCAAAATTGGCCTCACCAATGCCTTGTACAATTTTAACATTACATCCCAACTTCTATACTCAATGCTCTGATTTATAAAGGCCAGCACACCAAAAGCTTTCTTTACCACCCTATCTACATGAGATTCCACTTTCAGGGAACTGTGCACAGTTATTCCCAGATCCCTCTGTTCACCTGCATTCTTCAATTCCCTACCATTTACCATGTACGTCCTATTTTGATTTGTCCTGCCAAGATGTAGCACCTCACACTTATCAGCATTAAACTCCATCTGCCATCTTTCAGCCCACTCTTCCAACTGGCATAAATCTCTCTGTAGACTTTGGAAATCTACTTCATTATCCACAACCCCACCTATCTTAGTATTATCTGCATACTTACTAATCCAATTTATCATCATCCAGATCATTGATGTACATGACAAACAACAGTGGACCCAACACAGATCCCTGAGGCACCCCACTAGTCACCTGCCTCCAACCCGACAAACAGCCATCCACCATTACTCTCTGGCATCTCCCATTCAGCCATTGTTGAATCCATCTTGCTACTCCTCCATTAATCCCCAACCATTGAACCTTCTTAACCAACCTTCCGTGAGGAACCTTGTCAAAGGTCTTACTGAAATCCATGTATACAACATCCACTGCTTTACCCTCATCAATTTCCCGAGTAACCTCTTCAAAAAGCCCCTTCCAGGCACAAATCCATGTTGACTGTTCCTAATCAGACCCTGTTTATCCAGATGCTTATATATATTATCTCTAAGTATCCTTTCCATTAATTTGCCCACCACTGACGTCAAACTAACAGGTCTATAATTGCTAGGTTTACTCTTTGACGCCTTTTTAAACAATGGAACAACATGCGCAGTACGCCAATCCTCCGGCACTATTCCCGTTTCTAATGACATTTGAAATATATCTGTCATAGCCCCTGCTATTTCTACAGTAACTTCCCTCAATGTCCTAGGGAATATCCTGTCCGGACCTGGAGACTTATCCACTTTTATATTTCTCAAAAGTGTCAGTACTTCCTCTTCTTTGTACTTTGTCAGTACTTCCTCAGCAAAGAGTGAAAAACAACTCCATATTTGGAGGTGGCTGATGGTGTTTGTACATTACATCATGCAATTGGTTTTATTTCTGTACGTATATAAACTCGCGTTTTCTGGTATTCTGTGTGTGCGCTGCTGGAGATTCAGATGTAAAACTGTTGCCTCTGGGTCTCTAAGTCTACACCGTCAGACATTAAAGTAAAGCTTTGTATGGTCTTAAGAATTTGTACTTTGTCTATCTTTTTCAGTTAACTTTTTCACAGGAACTGGGGAGGTGTCTGAATGTCCTACCGCTACAGATATGCATGGAGGCGAGAATAATTTCTCATCATTTCTGGAGATGGTTGGCATTTTCTTTCATTATTGATAGCACAACATGAATTCTGAAGAATTCCAAAGAACACAGTGAGGTCAGGAAAAAACTAGCTATATTTGTTACGTAATGCACAAATGTGTCAAGACTTTCTTTAAAAAAAAAACACTTTAAAAAGCCTTTAAGTTTTTGGGCCAGTGGCAGCCAGCTGGCACTGTGAGCTGTCGGCTGTGTGCAGCTTGGCTTACTTTTGCATTTTCACTTGGATACAGTATGAATGAGAAGATGCTGGTACTGCTGACTGTCTGCTCCTTGACTGGACCAAGGAGGGCTTATGTTAGGAACACTTCTCCATCCGTTTCCCACTAAGGATGGCTGACTTGTTGAGTTATACCGGCACTTCGGAGGGGAATGGACAGGCGACGTGTCGGGTCTGGACACTGCTGTTCCTCCAGTTTGTGCGTCACCTCATTCTGGCAATGCAGGAGGCCCAGGACAGAAAGATCAGTGTGGGAGTGGGAATGGTTGGCTGGCAGGAGATTCAGCAGGCCTTGGCGGACCTAGGACAAGTGTAAGGTGAAATGCACACCTAGTTTAGATAAAAGGAGCGAGAGAGTGCCAGTGTGAGAGAAGCGAGGGAGTGTGTGTGACAGAGAGAGAGGGTGTGTGAGGCAGAGAGAGGGAGTGTGTGTGAGAGAGAGAGAGAGAGTGTGTGTATGAGAGAGGGGGAGTGTGTGAGATGGAGAGCAAGAGAGAGAGGGCGTGTGTGAGAGAGGGAGTGTGTATGTGCGTGAGAATTGTTCGGCACGGACTTGTAGGGCCGAGATGGCCTGTTTCCGTGCTGTAATTCGTATATGGTTATATGGAGTGTGTGTGAGAGAACGAGAGACGGGGAGTGTGTGTGTGTGAGAAAGGGGGTGTGGGAGAGGGGGTGTGGGAGAGGGACGGAGTAGACGTGGTGAGGGGGGAAGCTCTATATTTCTGTCAGGGAGGTTCTACTGCAGTTGTACTTGGTGAGACCACACCTGGAGTATTGCGTAGTTTTGGTCTCCTAATCTGAGGAAAGACATTCTTGCCATAGAGAGAGTACAGAGAAGGTTCACCAGACTGATTCCTGGGATGGCAGGACTTTCATATGAAGAAAGACTGTGGTGAGAATTTGGGTACAAGTAATGTATAAGTGGGGCTTTAAGGGACATTGATCAGGTAGCATTTGGAGTATTGCACACAGTTCTGGTCACTCCATTATATAACCATATAACAATTACAGCACGGAAACAGGCCATCTCGGCCCTACAAGTCCGTGCCGAACAACTTTTTTTCTCTTAGTCCCACCTGCCTGCACTCATACCATAACCCTCCATTCTCTTCTCATCCATATGCCTATCCAATTTATTTTTAAATGATACCAACGAACCTGCCTCCACCACTTCCACTGGAAGCTCATTCCACACCGCTACCACTCTCTGAGTAAAGAAGTTCCCCCTCATGTTACCCCTAAACTTCTGTCCCTTAATTCTGAAGTCATGTCCTCTTGTTTGAATCTTCCCTATTTTCAAAGGGAAAAGCTTGTCCACATCAACTCTGTCTATCTCTCTCATAATTTTAAAGACCTCTATCAAGTCCCCCCTTAACCTTCTGCGCTCCAGAGAATAAAGACCTAACTTATTCAACCTATCTCATTACAGGACTGATGTGGAGGCTTTGGGGAAGGTGCAGAGTGGTTTTCCAAAATGGTTTAAAAACATGGAACTGCAGATGCTGGTTTACAAAAAATGACACAAAATGCTGGAGTAACTCAGCGGGACAGGCAGCATCTCTGGAGAGAAGGAATGGGTGACATTTCGGGTCGAGACTGAATAGGGTCTCGACCTGAAACATTACCCATTCCTTCCAGCATTTTGTGTCTACCTAAACAGCGTCTATCCACGTCGTGGTGTGCCAGCAGGCTGGAGGAGCGGGCAAAGGCACTGCCCCAGAGCGGGCAGGTAAAGGAGCGCTGGCCGGTGTGGACTCGCCGGTGCTCCAGCAGGTGGTCAAGGCGGGTGAAGCCCTTACCACAGGACAGGCAGGGGAAGGGACTCTCACCGCTATGGGTATGCCGGTGCTGCCACAGGCTGGACATGCGGGTGAAACCCTTGCCACACTCGGTGAACTGAAAGGGTCTCTCTCTGGTGTGTATCCGCTGGTTCTCCCGCAGCCCCCATGCTCTCTTGAACCTCTTGCCGCAGTGGGAGCAGCTGCTTGCTGGTGTGAGCCCACTGGTGCTGCTGCAACCCTTGCGAGCTGTGAAATGCCTCACCGCTGTACAGACAGTCGTAGGGCAGGCCACTGGTATGCACGCGCTGATGAGACAAGGCGTGGGAGGCCATGGCAAAGAGCTCTCCACACACTGGGCTGGGGATGCGACGGTCGCCGGCATGCACCTGCTGGTGGGACAGCAGCCTGTAGGAGCTGGTGAAGCCCTTGCCGCACTGGGCACAGGTGTAGGGGCGCTCGCCGGTGTGGGTGCGCTGGTGCACCAGCAGGTTGCTGGAGTGGGTGAAGCCCTTGCCACAGTTGTTGCAGGTGTAGGGGCGCTCGCCGGTGTGGGTGCGCTGGTGGGACAGCAGCCTGGTGGAGCTGGTGAAGCCCTTACCGCACTGGGCACAGGTGTAGGGGCGCTCGCCGCTGTGGGTGCGCTGATGCTCCTGCAGGTTGCTGGAGTGGGTGAAGCCCTTGCCGCAGTTGTTGCAAGTGTAGGGGCGCTCCCCGGTATGGATGCGCTGGTGCTCCAGCAAGCTGCTGTAGTGGGTGAATCCCTTGCTGCATTTGATGCAAGTGTAGGGGCGCTCCCCGGTGTGGATGCGCTGGTGCTCCAGCAGCTTGCTGGACTGGGTGAAGCCCTTGCCGCAGTGGCTGCAGGTGTAGGGCCGCTCCCCGGTGTGCACGCGGCTGTGCCGCTTCACCTCTGGCGACGACTTGAAGCCTTTCCCGCAGTCGGAGCAGGTGAAGGGCCGCTCACTGCTGTGCACCCGCCGGTGCTGCCGCAGCCCCGACAACCGGAAAAGCTCTTGCCGCAGGTGGAGCAGCCATAGGGCCTCTCGCCCGTGTGCACCTGCCGGTGGAGCTTCAGGACCTGCGCTGTCTTGAAACTCTTGCCGCAGTCGGAGCAGGTGAAGGGTCTCTCTCCGGAGTGCACGCGGTTGTGCCGCCGCAGACTGCTGTAGCTGGTGAAGCTGTTGCCACAATCGGAGCAGTCGAAAGGACGTTCTCCCGTGTGAACCCGCCGGTGGCTGTCCAGCAGGCTTGGCTTCTGCCAGGCCTTGCCACACACGTCACACTCATAATGCTTCTCCATGTTGTGCCCCGTCATGTGGTCCTCCATCGAAGCTCAGCCCGCACACCGGGCAGATGTGAGGGGCCTGACCTCAATAGCCACATACGTCCCCGTCTCTCCGCCCACAGCAACGGCTCCTAAACCCTGCAGGAGGGGAACACAGAGGGTCAACAAGGGGCAAACAGGACATTACCGGTACATATTCAGTGTGTTTATGGCGGAAGATACCATTATATATTACTGAGTGGCAGTGGCACAGCGGGACAGTTGCTGCCTCACCGCCAGAGACCCAGGCTCGATCCTGACTATGGGTGCTGTCTGTGTGGAGCCTCAACTACCTCCTCTGGCAGCACATTTCATACACCCTCCACCCCTTGTGTGAAAAAGTTACCCCTCAGGTTCCTATCAAACCATTTCCCCTTCACCTTGAACCCAAGTCCTCTGGTCCTCGATTCCCAAAATCTGGGCAAGAGATTCTGTGCGTCTACCCGATCTATTTCCATCATGAATTTATACACTTCTACAAGAGCACCTCTCATCCTCCTACGCTGCAAGGATTAATGACCCAGCCCACTCAACCTCTCCCTGTAGCTCACACCGTCTATTCCAGTGCTTCTTAAACTCCCCTCCACTCCCCCTCCTCTCCTCGCTCCCCTCATGAAGTGGGTCCGGTTCTCCCTGGAGGGCGGGGTGTGGAGGGGACGGGGTGAGGGGACGGTGAGGCGGCGCCGCACCAACCTGGGCATACATGACGTCCGCCCGCCCGGCACCGTGACGTTCGCACGCCCCACCCACCCTGCACCGTGTCGTCCACCGTGGTGTCCATACTCCTAGTGCCGTGACGTCCACCCAGCAGTGACATCCGCATGCCCCGCCCAATATAAAGCTTGAAAAACTTAGGTTCTCTCTCAAAGGCTCTACCAAGACTTTCCTAGATACATGGAACCCTTTCTTGGAACTTATTAACTCTCTCAACTTGTCCCCGGACTCGGAAGAAGACTGAGTGCTCTCCGCCATTGTTCTGCTCTACTGCAGCTGCTCTCCCCTTAACCCCCCCTCCCCCCAACACTTATTTATTTAATTACTTACTTATTTACTGTCATTAGTGACCTATTTTTTTTTTATTTTTTAGTACTTTTTGTTTCGTTTATCTTACCATATTTGTGTGGATGTGTATGTATGTGAGTGTTGTTTGTCCCCGTTTGGTTCCGACCTGATTCGGGTGGGTTGAAGGTGGGTAAGGGTAAGGGCTTTGAGGGTCGCTTACATACTGTTGCACAATTATGCCTTGACTGTCACTCTGTTATCATTGTGTGTATGCAAATTGCTGTGAAATTCAAATAAAAAGATTTAAATCAAACTAAAGACGTAAAAAAGGAACCCAGTAAGCTGCATAAACTAAATCAGACATAAATGGGCTTCAGATAGTGGATATAAATTCATCATGGCCCTGAACTCACCCGATCTCCCAAATAAAATACTGAAATTCAAGACAAACCCATATGAGACTACTAGAGTTGGTGTAAACATGGCTATAAATGACATTGATATGCTATCAAAGCTGACCTTGTGAAACAGAATAGAAAAATTATCAAAAAAACACAACCATGACAAATGGTTCGACCATGAGTGTAAAAGTGTCAGAAAAAACCTGAGGAAAATATCGAACCAAAAAACACCGTCAACCCAACGCCGTTTGCGGGGGGGGGGGGGGGGGGGGGGTGGCTGCGGCATCACACTAACATTAACCACCCCCCAAACACACAGGTGGGGGGAGGGGGTGAGAAGAGGGGAGGGAGGGGGAGAGGAGGAGGAGGAAACGGGACAGATTTGGGAGGGAAAGGAGAGCGGGGTAGGGGGTGGAGGGGAAAGAGTGGGGAGGGGGGAGAGTGTAGGGGGGAGGGGGGAGTGAAGTGGTAGAGTGGGAGGGAGGGGGAGGGGAGAGGGGGTAGGGTTCGGGTGAGGTGCAGGGTAGGGGGAAGGGGTGGGTTGAGAGAGGGGAGGGAGGGGGAGAGTGAGGGGTGGGGCAGTGAGATGGAGAGGGGTGGGGTAAGGGGGAGTGCTGGAAGAGGTACAGAGGGGTAGAGGGAAGGGGTGGGGGAAGGGTGAGGGGGAAGAGAAAGAGGCGGGGGAGAGATGTGTGGGGGTAGGGGAGAGAAGAGGAAGAGTGTGGAGGGAGGGGAAAGAGATGACAAGGGAAAGGGGGGTGGGGAGAGAGGGAAGGTGGGAGAGAGAGGGAATGGGGGTGGGGAAGAAAGGGATGGGAGTGGGAGGAGCTGAGAGGGGGAGAGAGGGGAGGGGGGGGGAGAGAGGGAGAGGGGTTGAAGAGAGGGACGAGGGGAGGAGAGAGGGATGGGGAGGGGAAGAGAGATGTGGGGGGAGCGAGCATCCACCCAATCGACCATCCGGAACCGCGGTGAGAAGGCGTACTATATGTCGAGCATACTTCCACTTCCTCGGTAACAGCACCCTCCCGCATCGAGCGGGGAGGGGGAGGCGGGGTGGGGGGTTGAGGG